>NW_010404044.1:99576-100553 GCF_000710305.1 Buceros rhinoceros silvestris | reverse complement strand
GCGGGCTGCGGCTGGCACCGGCACCGAGCGAGCTCCGCGCACGGAGCTGTGTGTTGGACGGGGGTGAGAACAGAGCTGGGAACACGCCGGTGGGTCACTCGGTGCTATCAGTGCTGACGCTGAGCCAGGGACTTCGCAGCTGCTCCTGCTGTGGCCGGGACGGCTGACCCAGACTGGCCCGAGGGGTATCCCGTACCACACGATGTCAGGGCCAGCATATAAACTGGGGGGAGTTGGCTGCTTCTCCTTCCCTTTTCCCCCTCTTCTGTCCTATTAAACTGTCTTTATCACAACCCATGAGTTTTACTTTTCTCCCAGTTCTCTCCCCATCCCACAGGTGGGGGGGCACGGGAGGAGTGAGCAAGCAGCTGTGTGGGGCTTAACTGCCAGCTGGGCTAAACCACAACAACAGGTGAACTTAGTTTTCTCCTGATTGCAGAGGATCCTGGTGCAACTGAAATCAGAATTTAGCCCAGGCTTTTGGCAAGTAAGTGCCCCTTTCTGGGTCATGCTTTGGTTCCAGAGCAAGAGACATTCCTTTGCTCCAGCCTCCAGAGCACAAGCCCCGGGGACGGCCCAGGACAGCGCAGGTTTACTTGTATAAGCAGTTTGGGGTGGATGCTTTGCTCTCATACCTGCACAGCGCACTGTGAAGTCCTGCCCAGGGAGGGTGGCCTGGCTCCTCACCCTTCCCAGGGATGGCTGGTTGCCCTGCCAGGATGGCACCAGCCCTACAGGTGCCTCCCAGAGGCTGTGGGACTGGGCCATGGGTGGATTGAAGGGCCAGTGAGGCAAAGGGGAGACTGGGTAAGGGTCTGCACCCTTTCACTCTGCTGGTGTAAGTAAAGTTAGGTCCCAGGTCAATGTAGCCACAATTTGAGATCCAAATTGCTTTTTCAGAAAGGGCTGTCCTACCCCTGCATTGGGCTGCTGACCACAAAAACACCACCCCCCCTCCCCCCCCCCCCCCCAACCTT
>NW_010404044.1:86643-99516 GCF_000710305.1 Buceros rhinoceros silvestris | reverse complement strand
GACCACGAAACCCCCCCCCCCCCCCCCCCCCCCCAGTAGTTTTAGGAATCCCTTTGTCTTCTGGCCTTGTGTCGGACTCAACCTTGTTTGTAAGTGTAGCCTTTACACCTGCAGCTGGAGCTGCTGATGCTAAATGCCCATCTTGGGTCTCTAGGCCCTGATCTGGAAAGGGTCTGACATGTGTGACTGGGATGGACTGCTCAAAACCAGGAGTCCCATCCCTGAAATAAAAACGAGGGGGGGAATAATGCTGTGTAAGAGTGGATGGCGGTACCAGTACTCCAGAGAGAAGTGATAAATGAAAGTTGTGGGTGTTACTGACTATGCTACCAAATATTTTGATACCAATTAAAGTGTAGTGCCACTAGAGATGTTTTCATCACAATATGAGACAGAAGTACAAATACTGACTCAGAATGACAGTGGGGATGTGAGCTTGTGCCACAACAGATGTATAACGGCAGAGAGGCATGTATAGCTGAGTGATTCAGGAAAAACAGCACAGGGTTGCGTCTTATGGCGATGACAGAAGCTGAAGTTCCTCTTGTGAGGACAAAAAAGAGATCTTCTGGCAGTCAGGCAGGAAAGAGGATCCAGTCTCAGCTTTTAGAGCTGCCCCAAGTGGCAAGGACTCCTGGCAAGGTGAGGTGGTTGCTATCTGGTGACTTCAGCTGAGTTTAAAAAGCGCCAGGTATTGTTATGATTTTCTCATAGCAAGTCAAACACAGCGGTGCTGTGAAAACCTCGACAATGCCTTACCCAAAGGAATATACACTCTGGGGTGTTTTGGTCAATATGAGACTCGCAGTCTGGTGGGGACTTAGAAAGTCTCCTGAGACTTATGTTGGTGTTGTAGGGACATCACCAAAAGGAGCTTTAAGGGGTCTGCATTGCATCTGGCTTCAACTGGACAGGTTGTCAGGGTAACTGGTAGAGGAAAAAGCAGGCTCACATCAGCCTCCGTGTTGCCCTCTTCACAGCGTACACCAGACAGGTTGTGCACAAAGACAATCAGCTCTTCATTTCTGCCTCTTGCTGTCTTGCTAGTAAGATGAGGAAGCAGCGGTGAGAACTGAACACAGGAACAAACTATTGCACCATTCTGTGAATCAGAGGCAAAATGAGCATTTTTCATTAATATTTTAGCAAAACTGGATTCTTTCCCCGTGTAAAATATCACAGATTCAACATCTGCTGGATCTTCATTAGCTTAAGTGTTTTGGTTCGATTTCACAAAATTGTCAACAACTCTTAAAACTGAAGTAAAAAGAGTGCGTTTGTCTGCAGACACCAACACCTTTGTGCAGGAAGCCCGGGCCTCTGCTGCTGGTCTCTGTGGTACTGCTCGGGGTTGACTCCTGCTGCTGCTCTCCAGGTGGAACGGTGTGGCGCTGTGCGCAGCGCTGTCTGGCTGGTGACCCCAGGGCCCTGTTCCCTGCTCTGCCCCTGTGGCTGGGGGAAGTCACCAAGCCTGTCATGCTTCAGCTCCCACCCGGGCATTGCGCTGTCCTCCTGCCTCTTGGTTAGAATACTGGTGAGGCTCAAGGGTGGAGCACCAGAGTCAGCACGTGGGAAGGAGCATCAAATGGGGCCAGAAGCAGGGCCAGGAGTTCCAGCCGTCTTGAGCTGTGCAGCAGTGGTACAGGAAGGAGAACAAGGTGCTGCTTCAATGCATTTCTCCTCTGTGCAGCACCAAATCTGCAACTACTGAAATGCACAAACACCTTAAAATAATGCGGGATCAAACCCCCCTAGAAGTGATGCTGGTGCTCAGGGAGACAAGGATGTGGCTGAAAGGGAGGGTGGGATAAACCATGCAGTTACTGCTCCTTCTGCTAACTTTGTGCCCGATGACACACGTGCTGAACGCTGGAGTTGCACCAGCTGCTGGCTGGTGAGCTCTCTCTGCTTGCCTCTCCTCTGCTGGGAGATGATTTGGGTTTCACTGTCTGGCTTGAAAGGCTGAAGAGGTGAAATTGCTATTCTTTTAATATACCCCCAGGTCCTGGAGACCCTTTTCCTCAGTTTCGTGTCTCGTCAGAGTCCTGACACATGCTGCTGCTGGCTGTGTGCAGCCAGACCTCTGGGGATCCGCGCTCTGGGCTCACACAGGGACATGATTTGAAGAAACCCTTGCTGGAGAAGCAGCGCCGGGCTGTCAGTAGGTGGTGTGCCAGCATGAGGCTCCGTAAGCCAAAACCCACACCAGTGGAGCCCTTCAGGTACAGCCCCGAGCCAAAGCAACCCAGCCTAGGAGGCTGCGGAGACTCCTTGGTACCCCTTGCAAAAGCAGAAATAGAATTAACGTCCTGCAAGACAGCAGCCCATGGAGGCACGAGGTGAGCACCTGAGGAGTCGAGGTAGAGCTGCTCGGCACGTTAAAGCCGTTCAGCAGCGCGCTGCGGTTCTGCAGGCACGCCTCTAATAGGTGGGGTGTTGGGCCACTTGGTTGAGGAGTCCTGTGTATGTGTCATATTCACATAAGTTAAATTCAGCTTGCTGCTTGTGGAGCTGTCAGCCCGAATGCTCTTGAAATTAAGCTTTCACAGTTTGCCATCTGGGTCCTGTACGAAGGCAGAAATGTTTCCCATCTCTAGTACCATGTATTAAGAGACAAAAATTGAAGTTTTCTATACACCTGCCAAACCCACATCTTGGTACCAATTATGGTTGAGAGTTTTCTTGCAAAAACATCCCCATAACAAAATGAATCTTTCAGCTAGAGTTCTGGACGCATTTAACGCGGGAGCTCCTGGTGAGACGTGGCTGGAATTGCTCTCTTGGCCTCAACTGTAGTTCGAAGCCTTGATCTCTTCACTTGGTTCTTGTTCAGGCAAGAATCCTGCTCACCCAAGTGAAAGTTCCGAAAGGTTGTATGTTCTGTGCTTAACCCTCCAGCGTCAGGGTATGTTTGTCACTGAGCTTTGCCCCAGGCTGGCTTGGCCCAGGGGGTGGCTTTGAGCACCCTTGAGGAAAATTGTAAGGAGGCTTTTGTGGGGTTTTGACAGGAACAGCTTGCAGCAGGTGAAATAACAGTGTTTTGCATTTTTAAAGAGATAGTTGATATGACTTTTGTTCAAATTGTAAATGTTCTCCTGGTTTTAGTTTACATCTACAGCTGACAGTCTCTTAGATATGGGGTGCCTGAGCTGGGTGTCCCGGGGTGCCTGAGCTGGAGCCTGAGTAACTGGTAACATCAGCGAGTGCAGGTTCACGAGAAGAGCTACAGCTCTAGAGGTCTCCAACACATCAGCGATGGCTCTTTAGCAGATATATTTGCATCTGGTGGAGCCGCGTCAGTACTGAGTTGCACATTTGTGTCTTTGCTGGTGACAGCATATTAATAAGCACTTGTCCATTTATTAACAGAATCTCCCTCTAATTCAAAAGGAGAGAAAACGCAAACAAGGTTTATGTGCTTAGACTGTAGCGGCAAAGAAACTTGTAACCAGAAAGAGGAGTCAGCTTGCGGATGAGTCCTTGGTTTTAAAAAGGCGACATCAGTACATAATTATATTTTAAATTATTTGACTAATTGGCTGTAACACGTGAAGGCAGTGCTAACAAAGCAGGGCTTGGGGAAGGGTTTGCCTTCAGGATCAGTATGATGTGTATTTGCAGGCACGGTGATGTCAAAATGAAACACCTGGACTGCCTTAAAGCTGGGAATCGTTGGTGCAAACAGGATATGGATTTCTTTAATTCTTCTGCAGCATGTTCCTAAAATCCGGGAGTAAAGATGGGGAGAAACAGCAGCTTTGATTGGTGAATTAGTTGTTTTTTCAGAAACTATTGGGATTTTTTCCCCACCCATTTCTGTATTTCCCCTAGAATCCTTGGTGTAGGCAGTACAACACGCTGACAGTACGTTCTCTCTCTCTAGTGGAACGTTTCCCCGGGGTTATTATCACACCTATTTTGCTACATTCAGGGAAATTAGCATTGACTCCATTTGTTGAAATCATATGGAGACTGCAACTGTGCCCGGCCTTATTACCAAATGAGTGCAGTTTGCCCTTCAATAATTCTCTAAACTCTCGAATGCCTTGGAAATAATATGCTGGAGTGTTACCGAGCTGTGACGGAAGCACCGTTTGGGCGGCGTGTGACAGTGCACGAATGATATTCCCCAATAAAAGTTCAAATGACATTGATCTTCTGCAGGGGCTCGTGGGCTGGGGAGGCGCCTCAAATACAAAATAAAGACACCGGGGCCCCACTTCAAGTTATTTCTGGGGGTTCCTCTGTATCAGTCTTTAGAAAGATGTACATTAATTTCTGTTATACTTAGTGACGCATGAGAAATTTAAAAATGGTTAATAAACTATAATTTCTGCACGGAGTGAAAACTTTCCACCCGCGTGTGCTGTAGGGAAGCCCTCCTGGCAGTGGCGGCGTTAGGCGTGGAGTGGTAGGCAGCGTAAGCCACTTATTTTCGTAACTCTTTGTGGGTTTGTTTCCTTCTGCCGCCTTGAAGTACAGCCGTTCCTCAGTCCAAGGGGCTGCTCTGAGCACAGTTATCTTCTCCCTGTCTTGGTAAGATCCCGGTACAGGGACGAGAAGACAGTGCTGTCTGAATGGAGAGTTAAATTTACGTGGAGGTTTAAGCTGCATTAGTGATGGAAATGGGAGAGCTCTGAGGGACTGTGGGGGTTTGCTGGTGGGAGTATGGGACTGGGAGCTGGCGTATTCCTCTTTTGAACCTTTCTCTTTCGCTTACTTGGTTTTTTGGCCCTTGGGCACATCCCCTTGCCTTTTGTGGCTGTGATTTTGCTGGGAACAGGGAGAATAAGTTCAGGTCTTGGTAAGAGCATGTGCTGTTTGGTGGAGCAGTCCCTTGCTCAGTGCCTGAACAGGGAAACAGCCCCCGGGGACTGGTGGAATCCCATCTTCATCTTGGAGTAAAAATTGATTTAGCTTTTAATTTATCAGCGAGGAAATAGCTTTCTTTGGCTGTGATGAACCAACCTTCTGACATCATGTCAGAGATTAATTTCTTAAGACCAGAAGGGACTGCTCTGGCCATCTAATCTGCCTTCTTGCATAACAGAGACCTTTGGACACTCGCTAAATAACTCACGCTTGAAGGCCAGTGTATCCCCAAGGAAAAGAGCCCGTCCTGATTTTATTGCCAGAGCCCACCGCAGCTCTGAGCACGTTTTCCGGTGGAGCTGTTAACTGTTTTGTGGTCTTTTCAGGGTGTGCTGTGTCAATAGTTTATTTTTGATCAAGAGCTTCCTGTACTCCTCTGGTGAGGAGGAGGCTCTTTCAGGGTAGTCTGGATGCTGCTCTGGGAGGTTTTGTATTTTTCTTTTGAATTGATGAGGGCCCAAGTGGCAGAAACACGAGGCAGACCTCTTCCCCTTCTGGGCGTGCAGGCAGGTTCCCTGTTTGCTCTCTGGAGAGCCGAGTCTTGCACGCTAGTGTGCAGCAGGACAAGAAGTCCCAGTTGCAGTGAAGGCAGGGAGCGTCCCTCCTGGCGCGTGGCCTGTGCAGCGGGGTCCTCCCGGGAAACGGGAACTGCGGGGCTGGCTCCCGCAGTGTGGAGTTCAGGTTTGACGTCTCCTCTTCCTGGCCTTGGGAAGCTGCTCCAGGCAAAGGCAGGTTATCCCTGCTGCAGCCGCTGCCAGAATGGGCTGCCGCGTCCTCCCTCAGCGGCTGGTGGTGTGGAAGTGCACCAAGCCGGGGTGCAGACCTGCTGGGAACCATCATTTCCTGCAGCTGCAGGTGGGCAGCTCTGTTTTCCCTTCGGGATGAAGGGAAGAACAAGACATTTGCCCAGCTGGGGGGCTCCATCCAGCTCTTCCACAGGCAGCCGGCACCCCCTGGCTGGGACCGGGCGCGGGGTTGCATGGTGTGCAACCCTGGCTGAGTGCCTGCAGCGGTCAGGACGTGGTCTGTGTCCCCACTGACTCCAGTAGTGCTGGAGTGGTAATTATGGGATGTCTGCTAGTGTAAGACAACTCTGGGGGTCGGATGAAGAAAATAGCAGGGGGAGGGGAAAAACCCCAAGAGAACACGATGGTGCTGGGTCCCTGCAGCAGGGTTTGCTCGTGCAGCAGGGTTGAGTCGCTGCTCCTGCTGCAGCTCCCGCCTACCCTCGCGGCTCCCCAACCCCAAGAGAACACGATGGTGCTGGGTCCCTGCAGCAGGGTTTGCTCGTGCAGCAGGGTTGAGTCGCTGCTCCTGCTGCAGCTCCTGCTTACCTCCGAGCCTCCGCCGTGCTGCTCGGTTGGTAAGGACCATCTCTGCCCACACTCTACAGTCAGCTGTATTTGCTGCAACAAATATTAATAAGCTACTGGGTGATGAGTAAATATTTAACAATATTTCTCTTTGCTTTGCTTTACATGTAAAATAAATATATTTGCAGAATATTCATTTTCCCTAGGTCTGGCAGCTTCCTAGAGTCTTTCACTTTTGACTTTTAGCAGATATGTTCATATGCTGTATCTAAAAGGATGGTGAGGCAATCTTTATGTTTTGCATATAGCAAACATTATGTTTCATCCCCCTTTGAGAAAATCCCTTTCTGAGGTTTAAACTAAATGTGTCTCGTCTTCATATTCAGTATGGCTCTACTTATGCTGCAGCTTCCAAATTATTCTAACCCTCATGTGCCTTTTTTAGTCGGATTTTTCAAGGATTCTCAAGTTCCACTTTGTTCATGGGAAAATTCCTTGATGAGACAAAAGGGCTTCCTTTTAAGGACGGAAATAACAATACTTTTGTCTTGATCAGCCTTCCTTGGAGTCCACAAAATGTATTACGCTGCAGAATTACTTTTATTACAGGGCAGAGCCACCCTGTGAAGTTCTGCCGTTCTTGGTGGATATTCCTAGCTGCTTGTTTTCTAAACCCTTCAGCTACCCCAGATAGTCTTCCCAGGGCTGTGCCAGCAGGGAAGGAGTGGAGATGGGGCCCTCTCTTCCTTTTCCCTCCTGTCTCCTCTGTCATGGTTCAAACCCAACTGGCAGCGGTAGATATGACCAATGTGTGGGTCCTCCTCAGCAGCGCCCACGGCCGTAACACGGAAAACCTCCGAGCTGCTCAGGTGGAAGGCATGCCTATGCCTCAGGTACCCTCGTTGCTCGAAGGACACCTCTGAGCTGGGTGCTGGTTGCAGACTGCAGCCTGTTTTGCAGAACACCGAACTGCCCCTGCATGGCTCACAACATCCCTGCTGTCCCCCCCAGCAGCCGCTGAACGTGCACAGTGTCTGCTAAAACCAGCTCCCGCTGAAAATAATACAGTTCACCTTTGAAAAATCGTTCTCTTGGAAAAGAAAATACTGAGATTACCACAGAGGAGTTCTCCTGTGAACTCCTGGGTCAGGTTTTCTCCCAGGACAAAATGGATTTGGGGGTTTCAGTAGACAATGGTTAGAAATACCAGGGGACTCCAGCTGCTGCTCGGTTTTGGTTTAAGATTATATGAGCTTTAGGCTTGTGATCAACATGCTGCTGCTGCTCCCAGGATTACTTGTGCCGGTGCTCCAGCACCACATCAAAAGTACCAAGGGAAGGAGGGGAGCTTTTAGTGTAGCCCCACTCAGTTCAGGGGCTGGGACAACACGTAGTGAAGAGCCAGGACACCGTCAGGTAACTCCAAGGTCTGAGTCACGTCCCCCTCAGGGTTACCATGCAGACTGGACTGGGGACGGCAGGTGAACGATGATGTGGGCATGGGGGGGCTCAGACTCTGCTTAGAGGAAACAATGACAGAGTGCTGTACTCGGAGTTGCACACTTTGGGGGTTTTTTTGAGGAGGTGTAGTTGAAGGTAAACCAGGAGACCTTGCTGTCTCACTCTCTTCCACCCCAATTGCTAGCTTTTATACTTCAAAAACCTTAAGAGTGTTTGCTGCAATTTTTTTTTCGATTTATTTGTGTCATACTGAATCCAGGACCAAAAAATAACCATTAGAAATGTGACTGTTTGAAGTTCATATCAGATGGTCATGGGAAACCCCATTTTCTGACATTAAACTATTCCTGATCACTTCTCACAAATTTTATTTGATCGAACTGTACACTCTCAAGTGGCTCTTTATTCCAAGTTGTATTTGAATTAATGGTACATTTTCAAATCTGAGAGGACGTTGTCCAGACGTGCTGGGTCTTGCTTCCATTGACCTAGCTTTTTGCTCATGACCTAGCTTTACAAAGTAAGTGTTTTCCTTCCCTGTTTTTGGCTTGGCTTTTTTTTTTTACCCCCCAAGGGGAGCAAAGGAAAATGATTGGTGCTTCAGGGCTCTTGAAAAGAAAGCAAAACATCACAGGGAAATTCTTTGCACTAAAGGAGAACAAAGTCTTTGAACAAAAGGCTTCAATTCCATCTGTCATTTCCACCCACTACTAAATGTACCAAAGAGGGAACACTTATCCCACTGAGCTGAAGAGGCTGGTGCCTGACCGTGCTGCTATTGATCACTGCCGAGCACTGGCTGGGCCGCCTTAGCTTGCTGAGACTGCTCACGTAGACCTCAGTGAAGAGAGGAGGCATGCAGCCCCGGGTGTTTGATTGGAGTGCTCCAGATCATCTCTCAGCAGGTGGGTTGAGTTCAGTGCTGTCACCTAACAGATTAACCTCCTCTCCCTGCAACAGCAATTAGGACAGGAACTGCCTTGTTGGGTGAGTGGAGACTCTCAGCTCTGCTGAGAGATGTGTTCGCTGAGGCTGCTGACCCCCCGGCTCCAGGGGAAGACCTGTCCTCTTCGTCCTTGTGTGCTCAGGAATCCGCAGGCCACTGACAAATTGGTGATATCCCTGTGACTGAAGGAGCACATGAAGAGTGTCTGGTTTGCCAGTGCCGAACGTTTCGTGTATGCTCGATCTCTGGAGACTCACTTTGGCAGTCAGGCTCAGTAAGATGTAACGTGTCCCTTCCCTTTCCAAGGAGGAATCTGAGGGGTAACCATTCCTCTGCGGCAGCATCTTCCCGGAGTCTTGTATTATTTCCAAGCTTTGATTTCAGCTCTGTAACGCCCTGGGGTGTGGAGCAGGTATGGCATTTTTCCTCTAGAGGGGGGAACTCGGAGGAAGGGATGTTTCTATCCAGATTTTCAGAAGCAGTGGTACATTTTCAGGCATGGCTCTTCTAGTCTTTGATCTACTTGAGTCTCCTCACAACCAGCTCTCAGGAGCATGGTTTGGCTGTACCTCCAGCTAAAACAGCACGAATCTGGAAGTGCTCAGTGTGTCTGGAAACCCAGCCTATGGTGTCTGAGGATGTACGGTCAGATATCACCATGGAAAGTACAGGCCAGTGCAGCTAGTCTTGGGAAACCTGGAAAGTCTTTGCCAGAGCTGAGAACCTAAAAGCCCAGTTCCTGCTCTACTGAAGTCCTATACAGTTGTATTTTCCTACAGACTTCTGACAGCTAAAAGCAATTTCTCTCTTGTTTCGTCTTAGCAGGTCAGAGTGTATTTTATTCCAGACTAGGAGCGTTGATGAGTTCTCAGCGGTTTTCTCTGTAGAGCACTGGAAGTTGGTGTGGTGTTGGCCTCAGTGTCCCAGCGTACTGAAACATGAAGGTGGATGTGGTCCGTGAGTTTGAGAGGTGAACCCCAAACCCAGTGCTGCTGGACTGGAGGTGCTGTGTTGACTGTGCTGCTGTGACTGTAGTAATCTTGTCCACCTCTTTGGCACTCTGGATTGCCAGAGTCTAAAATACAGGGACTTAAGTTCTGCAGGTAACAGCGGGAGCGTTTGGACAGCTAGTCTTGGGAAACCTGGAAAGTCTTTGCCAGAGCTGAGAACCTAAAAGCCCAGTTCCTGCTCTACTGAAGTCCTATACAGTTGTATTTTCCTACAGACTTCTGACAGCTAAAAGCAATTTCTCTCTTGTTTCGTCTTAGCAGGTCAGAGTGTATTTTATTCCAGACTAGGAGCGTTGATGAGTTCTCAGCGGTTTTCTCTGTAGAGCACTGGAAGTTGGTGTGGTGTTGGCCTCAGTGTCCCAGCGTACTGAAACATGAAGGTGGATGTGGTCCGTGAGTTTGAGAGGTGAACCCCAAACCCAGTGCTGCTGGACTGGAGGTGCTGTGTTGACTGTGCTGCTGTGACTGTAGTAATCTTGTCCACCTCTTTGGCACTCTGGATTGCCAGAGTCTAAAATACAGGGACTTAAGTTCTGCAGGTAACAGCGGGAGCGTTTGGAGGACCTGCAAGCAGCTGAAGCTGTTCTAGTGTCTTGCTGGATTTGTTCTAGCATAAATGTCTTTTATCGGGCAGTGAACTGCAAAACTAGAGACAGGGCGAGTTAGACCAGTCCAGCGCTAGGTTCCTCCCTGTTACTGATTTGCAGGGTGGGAGAACTGCTGTTTGTGTAGGAAGATGTGACAGCTGCTGTGTACCGTGTGTCTAGTCAAACTTGTCCATGGTCACTTTGTCTGGATATTAGAACATCTGAAAGTTCTTCTTTGTACACAGCCCCATTCCATGAATGTCTCCCTCTGCCTCATCGCCTCTGTCGCTTTTCATCCTCATTTTAAAATGTCTTTTCTCCTTTGCCTATGTCTCTTAATTTCTCTGCCTCGGTTGTTGGCCTTATGACTGAATGGTTTAATTTATTCACTGTGCAGTATCTTTATGATGCTGTTTTCTGTAATTTATATCGGATACAAGACGGTGGGCAGCATTATTTAGCTCTATAAGGAGCTTTAGGGTGTCATTTGTACAAAAGATGCTTATGCAATAAATTCTTGAGTCTGCAAAGACTTATTCATACAAATAGTTACAGGGAAATGGATTGCTTCCTTCAGGAGGCGACCCAAAGCACAGATGTTTGAAGCTTGCTTTTCCCCATGTACCTCATAGGAGGATTCCTGTGAAGTCTGGTCTCCTTGCTGGCCACAGATAGATGCTTTCTGGAGGCTTACTGAGACTCAGGCAGGTCAGGCTTAGCTTGGGAGGATTTTCCTGCTACTTCATTTAAAAAAAAAAACCCGACATGCTTTGAATTTATTTCAGAGCTAGTGCATTTAAAATAAATTTTTGATAATTAAATTAAATTTGTCTGATAATTCTGTTTTTGGACAGTGGCTTTACCTCCCTGTTAGGTATCCAGTGGGTATTCAGCAGACCAGAATTACAGGGGGAAAAAAAACCAACTCAGAACTAAAGGAAGAGACACCCCCAGGACTCTGGGTTTTTCTGAGTGTCCTTCCCATGTTAGACCAATCTCAGCTGTGTTAAAATATTCCCTGCTGGCATGTTTCTTCTCTAGAGTATCTCCAGTTCACTAGTCTCGAGTTATGACATGTATCCCTGAATATGAAAGCTTTTGGCTGAGCCTGAATAAGCTTTCTGGTAAGACAGATGTTCCCTCTTTGGATATGTAATAGAAAACCCATCCAGTGTCTCATCGGTACAGAACTGATGATGTGATCCAACTTCAGGTGCTTTGTCTCCTGCAGAAACTTTTATATCCATTACCTGGAGACCGGCAGGGTGATTTCAGATGGGTTCTGGAGGCTGCGCCCTGGCTCACTGACACTGCCAAGTCCTTCCATTTATTTTCTCCCTGTTGGGGGTGAGGGGGCAGGAAAGCAAAAGGGAGAAGGGAACCCAGCAGATGGATGTTTTCCTTCTTTATTTTTTAAACCTTTCTTATTTTAGTGTTTCCCTTGTCCTAAAGCAGACACCTGATTGTTTTTCTTCACTCTGCTGCATGATGGAGGAATAACTCCAGAGCAGCTCCTTGTCCTGATCCTTCCTTTTGTGTCCTTGTCTCACAAGTGACTGCCTGTGTCTCAGGATGTCTTCTCCATCACACTGATTTTGCTAGCCAGAATCCATCAGTGTGCTTCAGATTCAGCGCTGGAGAGGTAGGAAGAAAAATTCAGTGTCTCAGAATAATAGATCAGGCACTGTGCAGACTTCCCATTTCCCTGACCAATGAGCCAGAGATTGTGTGAGCCAGCTTTTGGGGGTGGCACCGAGTAACCCATTCAGTAACTGGCTTTTTTGCTGAATGTTTTTTCTCCATATCTTCCTATTTTAAGATAACTGAAAAAATTCTTTACACTTTGAAGTAAAAATGTTGAGCAAAATATGGTTTGCTGAGGGTTAAGGAATGTTGTCATGTCCCTTAAATGAGACTTGTTCTGCAAGCAATGGTGGCACTGTGGGTCAGGAGGATGCTCTGGGTGGGTGGTGGGTTTTTTTAGGCAGTGTTGGCTCTCACACTAGTTAGGGATTATATCCAGCCATGACACGTAGGTGGTTTGAGATAACTCTTGGTGAATTCTCTTTTGGTAACCACCTGGCTGTGGAAGCTGGGGGAGTAGACAACTTTTAACAGTCTAGGTACCTGCCAGGTGATTAATTGTGAACTCAGTTTGGAAGTGGTGTATTTTGCTCCCTGGGGGAAAAATGTTTTGAGCAATTCTCTGTCTTCCAACACAATCTTGTTCAACTATTCCTTAAAATAGCTCACTGAGGCAAGGGAAATAATTATTTCAATTAGGAGGTAAAAATTAGTCATGGAACAGACTAATGTTTATGGTAAACACTGTATCATCTCTTCCATTCAAACTTGGTTTCAGCAGACAGAGACTGGCTGTGCTGTCAGCTGGGTTTGATTTAAAGAAGGGGGTGTTCAGCTCTGGGAGGAGGCAGAGAGCAGCTCTCCTCTCCTCTCCTCTCCCGGGGCAGACGGGGAAGGCAGAAGAAGGGGCCTGATGGGTGGCGCGGGGAAGGCAGAAGAAGGGGCCTGATGGGTGGCGCGGGGAAGGTGTGCGCGCTGGCAGGAGGGATGCTGAGTGGTGTGGGTTCAGGACAGGGCAGCTGTGCAGCCCCGTGTCAGCGAGTGCTGCTAACACTAATATCCCCTGTCACCCACCTGTTTTACTGCTCTTCCGGGGAGAA
>NW_010404044.1:81862-86581 GCF_000710305.1 Buceros rhinoceros silvestris | reverse complement strand
AAAGTGGAGGAGAACAAAAGGGTGGGAGTGGCAGGGAGAAGCAGAGAGGGTTGCTGCGGTAATCAGCATTTCACTGAACTGTGAATTTTTGCAGGTTCTCTGTAGTTCAGATGGTTCTGTTGTCCAGCAGGTACCTGTACGTGGTAATGATGACGGCTGACAGAATGTCGCTGCTCAGCCGAGTTCTCATGGACTCTGCAAACGGGTCTCTCGTCCAATATGCTTCAACCTATATGATCACAGCTCAGTCATATTGCCACATTGTTTTTGATGCTACATTTAATTTTATGAACAAACTGGTTTCTTAATTGCTAACTAGTTGTCTGATTAGCTGCCACAGATACCATTTACTCTAAGTGCTCAAGTAAAGCGTAACTGCTGCGTTTATGGTGTTATCAATGCCCCTGTCATGTCTGTCTAACTGGCATTTATGCAACCTCTGCTCGTATGAAACAATTCCTTTAGAAATCATTAAAGTGTGGTCGGCTGTGAGTAAAACCAATGGTTATATTTAGGGGTTTTGTAAATAGTACACGCTATCCTGCAACTTAACGGGTGGTTGAATTTCAGTGGAAAATGTGGCAAACTGAAGTACAGGAACGGATCGCACATCTTTTGTTCTTTCTCTTCAGATACCTACTCTTGCTTCCCTGAGAAATTAAGGATCTGTTTCTCAGGGTTTATTTTCCAGCCCCCAAGAAGTGCTTATTTTAGTATTTGTGGGGTACAATCTGAAAGCATAGGCTTCAGCCTGCATTCAAATTGAGCTCCTGGAGCAAAATTAGATGTTGATTTTCTTGAGATCTGCAGTTTGTTCCTTGAGAGCAAATGCTGTGACCACCAGTCATGGCTGTGAAGGGAAAGCTGACAATGTGCTGGAGTGCTTGGAGCTGGGGGAGGAGGCCTTGCCATCCCCGTTTTGGAAGGAGAGATGGAGCTGCGTTGTGCACTGGGCGTGTAGACAAAGCCCAGTAACGTGGAGATGCTGAGCAGGTGCTCGCGCTGCCCGGACTAGATGCCTGTGATCTGCATTATTTATGGTCAACGAGGAGAGAAGCCTGTCCGAGGGCTGCTTGGAGTTAGCCCTGTGAAAGCTGGGCTAATAGTTTCTGATAGAATAAATACTTTCTGACCTCACACTCTGTTGGCAGCACTTTGGTAGTTCAGGGTTAAGCACTGCTGGAGCATGACACAAGAACCGAATGCCCAGGCTGTGTTGGACTGGCCAGGGTGGCTGTGGCTGTGCTGGATGTTGGGCAGTGTCACAGGATGTGGAGTGTGTGTGAACCAGCGAGAGTTAATGCGAAGAACATCCCCCTCCCCTGCCCCTGTGTTCAGTCTGTGCCCCCCAGCTCTCGCATCTCTCCGCTCCTCGTGTACCTCTGGTCTCGCTTGCTCAAGGTCAGCGCGTGGTGGTGAACGCTGTGTGAGCTCCTACATTGTTTCTTCCGGGGGCGTTTGCTTTTTGCACAGCGTAAAATGGTTAAACGTGGCATTTTTGCCTGCTTACGGTGAGAGCTTTGTACTGGCTTTGTGTGGTTACCTGAGCTGTTTTCCATCTGCTTCCTCACATCATTTTCAACTGGCTTAATCCTGCTGCCTGATGGTGGCACCTTCCACGACGCAGTGTCATTAACCACAGGCAACTGCTCAATGTATTAGAGATGGAGGCAATGTGGTGTGGGTTTTTTCCCGCTCCATGACGTGTGAAGGCCAAAAGAATGGCTTTATTCTCTCCAAAGGTTTGCTACCATTCCTTGGTGTGTGATCAAACCTTTTTAGATGTCTTTGCAGGTAGATGGGTTTGCCTAGGACACCTCGCAATAATCTCGCTTTGGCCCCATAACCAGCCTCTGCACTCTGGAAAAAGGGGAATGTTGGCAACCGGTTAATATGTAGCAGAAGAAATTAAATGCCTCTGACAGTAATTGCCTGAAGAAAATTCAGAAGATGAGATAGCAACAACACAGCAGACACAAAATAACCGGATTAGGAGCGCAGTAGCCATATGTCAACATTATATTAAGAAAACAGTGCTTAAAATGGTGAGGTCAGAGCCTTTGCCAAGAGCCTGACGTGCAGTCGCCAAACTAGTTTTGTCGGGGGAGGTAGTGTGGGGAAAAGGTGCAAAAACCAGCCTCTCCCTCCAGAGCCTATGGCTGGAAATCTCAGTGTGTCCGACTGAGGAACTGGAAGGGATGAGGAGTATTAATGGCTGAGGGAAATGTTGAAAATGAAAAAATTTCCTCTCCATTTCTCAGTCTACTTAGAGCTAAATGATGCTAATAAAGCGAGCCATAGCTGGCTAGCAGAGTGATTTTTCTCCCCTTGTAAATCTTGGCTCTTGAAACATTTGTACTGCATTATGATCTCCCCCTCTGCAAGGAACGTGAGTGATAAACTGGTACCTTGTGTTAAAAACAAAGCTCGCTCTTGGTGGTGGGTTTCTGATGAGGGTGAGGTTGCTGATGTCTAAGGAGGGGGGTTAGTTCTGGGCCTCCTCACACACCGAGTTCCCCTGCTCAGTCAAAAATAGGTCTCTCTAGGAAGTATGAATAGAGATCAATGCCATAATACCGTTTTCAAAACAAAGATGAGATTGGCATCGGGGGGTGTGTCATCCCTAGCAGTTAACTTCTCCCGAGTTTTGCTGTACTGGTACATCTCATGGAATACCAGTACCCAACCAGATGATTGTTCCTGTAAGAGTTTCCCCTGAGCATTTGGAGGCGCTTTTCCCCTGTGAGGGTGACCAAGCACTGGCAGAAGTTTCCCAGGGAGGGTTGTGGGTCTCCATCCTTGGAGATACTCAAAAGCCATCTGCATGGGGTCCTGCTTGAGCAGGGGGGATGCCCAGATGAGCTCCAGAGGTCACTTCCAGCCTCATCTCTTCTGTGACTCTGTGAGGAGGTGACTGATGCAAGGGGCCTATTAATGACCCTCTCTTTCTGGGGGAACATCTCATCTATGCCTGGCGTTGTGCCATCTGCAGTATGTGGGTGAGAGCAGGTCCACAGGCAGCCTGCTGTGCGGTGCCATGGTTATGTGGTCCAGCCTGTTTGTTCTGGCTGAAAACCAGAAAAAAACAGACCCCTAGTGAGTATAAGGTATCTGGGCACAGACTTAAGCAGAGCTCCTTTAGGTCTTTTAAAGGTAAAACTGTCAGCAAAATATCACACCCCAAACTGACACAGTTACAGCAGTGTGAATTTGTATATGTAGGCCAGCTCTTGCTCTGCTATATGTAAAATGAATCACAGGCTGCAGTCCAACTCCCTCAACAAAAAATAATTGGCAGAAACCTCCGCTGCCAGATTTGGCAGCGCAGGAGCCACGCGGGCTGATTCACTCTCCTTTTCAGTGGCACGTCTTCAGAACAAGGTTACCATGGGAGGGAGGTGTCGTCGGGAAGCTGGCCCTGCTGTTGCCCATTTGTTTAGGTGTTTCACTCTGTGCACCACTTGACCCCTCCTGCGGGGCTGTGCACCCTGAGATGGGCATTACTTTGGTCCACGAGCAGCTCGGTAGCACAAGTGACGCTCCCCATCTGCCCCATCTTTGGGTGCTGCTGCAGTGGTGCCCCCTGCACCCCCAGCTGCTGTGTCTTGGTGTGGACTCCTGGCGTTGGTGTGCGATCCCAAGTTTGACCTGCTGGTCAAGACAAAACCCAGCACGCTCTGGGGTTTTCCTTTGCTGTCTGTTTTGAGGTGTTTGTTTTGTATCAGCCCTCTAAGTGCAGCACCTGGAATCGTACCTTTTGACATGCTCCCGAATGATAAATGAGTTGACTGCCTAATTAACTGACTGAGAGCTGGAGTTCTGTGAGAAAAGCAGAGATTTGTTAGGATTCAAAGCTGGGCATTATCCCAATGAATGAAAACACATTTTTTACCATTGGTTGAATTATCCCTTGCTCAGTTTCATCTTTCATACTAAAGCTCCGTTGGAGCCGCCTGTTGCTGAGATGACTGTACCTTCCCCGTGACTATGTTGTTTTGATTCCACAGTTCTCTTTTGTTAAATCTGTTTGAGCTAAAGGAATTGAAAGACAAGTGGAAGAAATCAGCAGTTGGTATCTCTGGTTCTGACTAGCTCCTGCTACATGTGTAATGGTTAGTTGATTTTAGATTTATAAATAATCTTGATTTGTACGCAGAACTGAGATGGTAAGTAATCCCTTGCTGGGTGAGGCTCAAAGATAACAGTGAATGTAATGATTGATATTTTCTATTTATTTTAAAAGGCTTTTTTGACTTTGAGATGTAGAGGTGACTACTTGGTGTAGTAAAGGCTCACTGCAATTAGTGAGACATGCTATAAGGAGTCAAAGTGCTCAAACTCAAGCCGAGTTGAGGCTTTCCTGTGCTGAAAATCCATCCATTAGATTAGGTGGAAGGGTCTTAAAGCATTCTGTGAAATCAGCCACTGATGTATCACTCTCGAAGGGTTTGAATTTGGTTCTCCAGTTCTGATTTGTTTGAAAGAACATACTAATTGCTTGTTAGATAGAATTAAACTATTTTGTACTACAAAATATGAAAAGATAAACCAGAAATGATGACATTAAAAAGCTGGACATTTGCTGAGCACTTCTGTTCTGATGACAGCAGCTTGCTCTGCAAAAGGCAGAACAGGATGATTCTGTGGGTTTGGATCTTTGAACATCTCCGAGAAATGAAGGCTGATACTGCTGAGAGATGAGAAACAAATTTTTTCCAT
>NW_010404044.1:76503-81774 GCF_000710305.1 Buceros rhinoceros silvestris | reverse complement strand
CCCTACAGAAAAAATTTAAGGTGATTGTAACTTGCAAGGAGAAGTGCTTGGTTCTGTGGCAGTGGCACAGAGATGGCTTCTAGTGTATGATGTCAGTGTTATACAGATCCTGAACGATGGGCGGGCAGATGGAAAGAAAGCAAGTGTGTCCATCACCCAGATACCTCGCTGGTCTGGGAGCCGGATTGTTGAGTTAACTGTGAGACCCAAACTCAGCTGTTCCGCTTTTCAGAAGGTTTTCTATTTGCCCGATGGTTATTCTGTGTAGGCTGATTTTTTTTTTTCCCCGTGTTGATTTTCATTTTCTAGCTTTTGCTTAGTTCAAATCTGGCTTCTTGGGACACGTTTGTTAAAGCTGAAAGGAGTCTAGTCAGCTTTTCTTGGTAATGCCAGTTTGCAGGGTTGCTCTCAAATGGGTGTGGCAGATCCACTTGGGGGATGGATGGATTCGGTATGTGTTCAGTAGGCTTTAGAGTTGGAATGTCACGGGCATCCCATCTGAACCCGGAATATATGTGCACAGGTACAAAACACTTTGCAGAGGCCTCACAGTATCTTGGCGCTCTGCCTTGCCTGCTTCCACTCTTGTCTCTGGCAAAGAGCGAGCTTCGGTATCTTCAACATCAGCGGGTGACGTCCTTTGTGCCATTTCTTTGAATGCCCTCAACTGAGCGATCCAACCCTTGTGCTCTGGTGATGACAAGGGTATGTTTTGCTCTTTCCTCCTTATCTCTTCAGCAGCCTGTTCTGTCTGCCTCCCCCCAAGCCAGGAGCTGTCTTCTGAGCTTGACATTGTCACTGCCAGCCACTCTGTCTTGGCTGTGTCGTGGCTGCTACCAGATGCAAAAAACCAACCCCAGGTGTCTCCTTTATCAGGCCTGATCTTACCCTTAGGTGCGACAAGGCTAAGGGGGGGTTGGGTGGGGTGGGTTGTTCTGAGGTATTTGTGCTTTTGGAGTGATGTGTACTGGCTCCAAGGGATAGCTGACTTCTGTGACCAGGTTTAAATTGAAGTGCTTGGCTCAGGCACCGATACTGGAATGTCTTCACTGAAGGAACTAAAACAACTTTTGGCTTTTTCTGAGTTTCTGTAACTTTGAGATAAAGGTCATCCAATTTTTAAGATTTCGCTTGTCTGAAATTTGTTTTCTCCATCTGGTTTTGTCCTGGCACGCACACCCGTTAATCCTTCTCCTAAGTGCTGTTTCATTGCTCTTCCAGAAGAATGAGGGTGAGCGCTTGGGAATATCATTGGTCGCTAAGTGAAATGGGATTGGTCTCCATCTCTGAACAGCAGGATATCCATTAGCAAGCCAGGCAGGGATGTGAAGTCCTTAGCAAAACAACGGTACTGTATGTGTTAGTAACCAAGATAAAAAATGGCTTTGTTAAAAAATGATACTTAAGATACAGGAGAACAACAGATGCAAATAATTAAATATTTTGGCATCAATGATTGTTCTTCTTAGCTTTGTTTTCAGCTTCTGAGGGAGCCATCTTCAGCTTTGGCCACGATGCAGTGGGTGGGTATTGCAGCACTTTGCAGGGAAGGGAATTGCTTAAGCTTTTATATTTTTATAAAATACATAGGAATTATAAATGTTGTATACTTTTGCACTGTAAAAACACTAAGAGCCCTTGCTGCTGTCACCCCAATGGGTAGGTGGAAATAGTGTAAAACCGAGAGTGTCTGTTGATTCAAGGTTTTGGGGTCAGATTCTGACTGGTGTTTAGATTTGCTGAATCATGGAAGAGTACCAGTGAGATACGCCTGTCGGAGGCTTATGGAGGAAACAGAAAACAGGAGTGCCTTAAATTGTTAGAAACTAATGGCCGAGCCTGTGTGGGTGAGCACTGAACAGAGAAGGCAGAACAAGATGCTTCAAACATTGCTGTTTTCTGGCAGTAGTGAGTTTCTTGGACCTATGATGGGGGAAACCAGTGACCCTGTTGTCACATGGAGTTGTCACCACCAGAACAGTGGATGTGGCTTTCAAGCTGGGTTGGGATTTTACCAGAGGTGGCGCATGAGGATGATGATGGGCAAAAACAGTTCAGTAGAGCATGGTAGAGCTGCCATGAAAGACCCACCTTCACCCAGCAGCAGCTCTGCTCTGCTGCTGAGCTGCAGCTCCTGCCGTGGCACTGGGCACAGCAGAGCCTGGCTGGAGCTTGTGGTGTCAGTTCCTCCAGAGAGGTGCTAGTTGCTTGAAAAGATATTTATCGTTTTAAAACAAATAATGGTATTGTTGAGTAACTGCTGTTTCATGTCAGGGTTTGGGGCAATGTGAAGGGAACTTTCTAGGATGCCTCTGAGTTGTTCCCTGGAAAGCAGTCAGCAAGACGGGCAGGTAAAAAACCGTAGTGTTTGGTGAGATTGAGATGAAGGCGAGCAAAAGACAAGTTAATGCATCAAAATTGTGTAATGCACCAGTAACACAGGTTTTACATAATTCCACAGGAGAAAACATGGCCTGTGAATTTTCCTTTTCCACCTCAGTTAGCTTTCCTCATGCTTCACCACATGCCTTTAGCAGCACCTGGAATTAGTGTGATGACAGGGGTACCTTGGTGAGAGGCAGGGTGCTCTGTGAAGGACAGGGTGAAGGAACAAACTTTCCGTGTTGGTGGGGGAGAAATGCCCCCCTCTCTCTGACCCTGGGGCTGTGGCACACTGCTGCCTGTGCCGCCTCCTCGTGGTGGTTTGCAGTGGTAGATGGGCTCTCTACAGGCTGCACCAGCCCGAGCAGATTGTCCTGCAATCCGACTGTGAAGCGGTCTGGGTTCCTGACTCCACGGGCATTGTTGTTACGCAGCCTGGATTTTTACCTGGTTGCTTCACTGTATGCTATTCTTAGGGCTGCCTTCAAGCAGTGGCCACAACACCATGTTGTCTAGGCAGAGCTTTTCTGGTTTGCCGTATTCAAGCCAATGGGTTGTCTCGTACCAGGATATATTTAATGGACATTGCACTGGCAAAAATCCCCGATGTAAAATAAACTGGAAGTGTTCCTGCCTCCCCTTTTTGCTTATGAGGGAGCAGAGCACTCGAGCCTCCTCCTGTAAGCCCTTGGAACTGAATCCTCAGCTGGTGTGGACTGTCTCTGCCTTGCAGAGGAATGGCTTTTCTATGTGCCAGTGCTCCCAGTGGCTTCGCTGGGAGCTCCTGACACTGAGCATTAGCAAAAGCAAACCTGTGGCGAATGAGCCTGGCTGGGATGTGTCTGTGAGCAGCAACAGATCTTGCCATGGACCAGAGAACAAATTTTATTTGAACTCTATCCCCCTCGTAACTTTTTCTTTGCAGTCCTCAATATGTTTTTTGCATTTAGGGATTGGAGAGACCTTCTGTAGCTGTGCTAACACATGCCAGTTCCCCTGGGTTAGACTAAAAAAGCTGTTTAGCCTGGTAAAACTCCTCACAGCTGCTCGCAAAGCTTGTGTCGGGTGAGGGGCATGCCCTGGATGTCAGAGGGTGCCGAGTTCACGTGTTGGTGGGGTTTCACATTTTAATTTTGCTCTCTAAAACCACCGATAACAAAGACAAACCCACAAGCCTCCCATGGCAGAATGACTGCAAACACAGAACTGATTTTAGTTGGACAGCTGAGTATTGTTTTGCCTGCCCCACTCAGCAGCACATAAATACTCACCTGAGAAATGAGTGACTGCCTCATCTTTTGCCTTGAGTCATTTTGGGCACAGTTCTGCAGAGACAAGTCCATGCTCAGCTTTCTGTATGAGGGCTGCGATTAGAAGTAGCTTTATTGCTGGCTGGGCACGCTCAGCTGTGGACACGCTGTGGAGTTACACCACCTCTACAAGCCATGGCCCATCCCCTGAGAGCTGTAATCACTTGTGTGTGAGTTCTCTGGTGCCCCACCTGCTTACCAAGTAAAATTATTAAAACTTTAAGATTTCAGCTGAGCTGTGTTACCTCTTAATGCTGTTTCAAACCAATATCATGGTTTTCGATATGTTTAAATAGTCTTTCCCCAGGATGCCGATGTGTGTTTTTAATTGAAGAGGTGTTCTCCCTTTTTGAGGCAGTTTCTTTTACAAGTAATTTAGTGAGTTACTATAGAATGACAGCAGCAAATCTGAACTACTGATTTATACCAACCCAAAGGGCTTTTAATTATTAACAACAAACATATTGTTCAGGGTAAAACAAAATTATGGAGTGTCTGTGTAGCAGTGTATGAGTTAATTCAGACTGACTTGGAAGTGAGAACTATCTTGGGTGAATGAGGAAGGCAAAAGCAAGCCTAGAGCTCTCAGACAGCAGCTGGACCGAACAAGCCCTCTTTAAACTCCAGGAGCTTCCCTCACCAATGGCTTAACAGGTGGTGGCTTAACCAATGACAGCACAGGCGGGTTTAGAAGTGGGAACACACCCACTCTTTTGGAAGCAGATATCCTGAAGGTTGCTCACAGGCTTTGCTGGAACATGTCTAGCTCTCTGCCGCACAAACACACCAACTTAGGGGGTGATTTTAAACTCGGCAAGCTCCCAGCCAAGTGTGGGTTTTCTGAGGGAAGTCACATATGTTGTCACCCTCCACTGACTTGCACCTTGGGACCCTTCCCTTAGCTCTGCTGATAAATGAGAACGGTGGAGTCACTCTGCTGGTCGGGGTATCTAGCAAGTTTTCAAGATCTTGTAAAATTTTACATGCGATATTTAAAATTAAGACGCTGTAAATGGAGCAGAGTGCTATATATAGTCCCCTCTCAGTTCCTTTAAACTTTAGTGTGAACTGTAGTGGTGGCTGCACGAGGAATAATGATTAAAAATTACTCGGTAGGGGGGGAAAGTAGTGATTTTGTCCTTCCCTAACTTTCTTTCCCAGCCTGAGAACACTTATTTGTGTAGTTTAATTTATTATTCTAACTGATTGTGCGGAGTCATCTGAATGAATCCTGTGAGCAAAATTAAGAGGTTTTATTTCCAATCTTCTTTTTCCTAATCACAAAATTATGTCCAATAAAAAAGAAACAAGATTTTAATTATTTAGCGGTTGAGTTTAGACTGGCAATACACACAAAGTTTATAGGCCAAAGTTTTCAAATATTCTAATCAATTTTACAATCCAGATCTGCCTCTTCCATAAAAAAGCCGCTGTACCTTTTGCTGTTAATGGGAAATACAGGCACTTGGTGCTTGTAACTCGAACCAGTTTTGTGCAAATACAGCTCCAAATACGAGGCCGGTCACTTAATTACTTGAGTCTTGCTTCAAGTGTCCAAGGTGATACCCCTCAAGGTTCC
>NW_010404044.1:57514-76363 GCF_000710305.1 Buceros rhinoceros silvestris | reverse complement strand
AGGCTGTGGGACACGAGGGCTCCCCGAAGCCTGGAGCTGCGCCCTGGGTGCCGAGAGCCATCTCCTGCCTGGCAGGGCTGCTCGTTCTCAGCCCACACCTCGGCACAACACGGAGCCAGCGAGGCTGCTGCTGGCAATGCTGGGCTGCTCCTCGGCGGCAGCAGCAGGTGCCTGCTGAAACGCTGTGAGGTGCCTCCACGCAGGGCTCAACCCCGTTTTGGGGGTGAAAGCTGTAAGACTAAGGTGGGCTCGGGAGCCTGCTGCCAGGCTCCGGGCTTGAGAACTTTGGTCCAACCTTTACCAGGTCTGTCTAGAAGCAAAAATCTGCTTCTAGAGCGGCAGATTTCCGCCTCTGAATGCGAGTGCTCACGTGTGTGATCCATGAGCTGTGAAACCTTTCTCTGAATTTGTTTTATTGCTTTTAGATATGGTATAAACTGTGGAGTATTTTACAGTCTCCATATTAAATTCACCAAAGGTCGAAGCAGTTGGAATTTAAGCAGGCTATATTACGTTCCCCGCGTGGACGTGAGGTTACCAGCGTACAAGTAAAAGTGCTCTTACTGCTGCACCCCCTGCATTAATTAGAGGTTAAATGCTTAACCCTTAGCATGGTAAGAATAAGAGACACCACACATTACAGGAGGGCAGAGGGGGAAAGGAAAACCATTTTTACATGAGTTACACCAAGGAATGAATTAATGGCTTAAGCACAGACATGAGAGCTATGAGTTGTTGAATTCCTACCCTGAATCTAAGGATGTGGCCGAGAGCCAGATTTTTACAAATCCCTCCAGTTTTTCCACTTAATTATTGTCGGATCACTTAGATGACTAAATGCATCGTAAGCAGAGAAGGTGAATGCTGATGCGCTGTTTGGTGCCTGCAATGTTACGTCGCAGCTCATCATCAGCACTGCATGGACGTCACATTGTCTATCTCACGTGTTGTTGAGAAATCAAGCAGGACAGAATCTTTAACAAAAGGCTAAGTCTGTACACATGTTAATGGATACTTTATGTTGGTGTAAATCCATTGTATTGCCATTAAATAACTAATGTGATGTCATAAAGTAGAATGTTCTTCAGGCTGTAATAAATACAAAGGGCTTGGCTCAACCTTTCTACAGGTAAACCAAACAGGCAGAGGTGTTACTAAGACAACATAGTATGTAGTAAACAGGAAAAAAGAACCACTACAGGCTTTAAACAACATGCTGATATATATACTGAAAGCCCTGGAAAATGCAACACATCTGATCTGGGTCAGATGAGTTACCAGCATTGTTCCACTGGGGTAAATGTTGCTAAATTTGGCCCAAGGTGAGTTTGAAAAATTTAGGACTGATTGTTTGGAAGTGTCATGGGGCTCTAATTAATTGGATATTAACAAAACAGTTCATGAGACATGAGAAAGTATCTTCCAGGTTGTTTAGCGCTGAGTGGGTTTAGCTTCTCCTTCAAGTCAATCGCAGTCGAAGATTTCAACAGCCGCGAGGACCAGCCTTGATCCTGCTAAGCCTTACTTAAAAGAGGAATCTTAATTCACGCACATCCCAGTGACTTTGATGGAACTACTCACATGTGTCAGAGTCTGCAGGATCAGCAACCCTCAGCTAACAAGGGAGTTATGTAAAACTGAATGGCAGCTGTAAATAAACACAACACTACAGACCCTGGTGCGCGGCTCTGCTCCTTTTTGGACACACCATCCGAGCTTTGCTGAGGCAAAGCCTTCCCTGCGCTCTCACATCACACAGATGGGATCAAAAAAAAGCTGCAGAACTGCTTTTTCATGACGGGAGTCCATCACAGGAGCGCTGCTATTAGTCTTTGCTAGCCATCAATGTCTGGAAATTTCACAGTCAAGTTGCTAGCGATTGTATTGAAAGGGTTTGTGTGTGGGTGGTGGAAAATATGGTGCTTGGCCTCTGGTGCCAAACTCTCAGGCAATATCAGCTGTCTTTACACAAGTGATGAGGCAGAATATGTTACTTTAGGTTTAGTATTCAGAACTTTGTCTTGCTGTCAGAAAGCTGTACACGTGGAGGGGATTGCTGACTGCAGAGAGTGCAGAATTAAATCCCTCAGTACAGAAGGCGTCATGTAGTGTTCAGGGGGAAGTGGTGTGAAGTGGTTCTTCCATTGTTTACACTTAGTCTACTCAAATGCCTTTTTTATACATCAATGCAATTGGCTGTTACATCAGGAGTGCCTTAATCTGAGGCTCCGGGTGTGTGGTTGACTTTCCTGTGTTTATTATGTGCACACAGATAGTTGCTTGGCTTCCCTGCCCCTTAGTAGAAACATTCCTGTTTGTGTTTTATTCCTTGTATTACACGGCATTGCTAAAAGCAGGGGAGAGCTGAAAACACCAAATACTCTCTCTGTTTTTGCTGGTGCTTCTTTTTCTATTATGAAACTAAGTCATTTGTAGCTTAAATACTGAGAAAAGAGGAGCAGGCTTGGAAAGGAGAACCACCAAGTGAGGAAGGAAATGCTGAAGAGTGGAAAAAGCCGTGAGATCTAACAAGTGTAGCAGAAGGTGGCTAAGGAGGGAAATGTGGTATCGTGTATGTGCAGGCACGTGGACACGGGTCGTAGTAAAAGCGCGTGTCAAGGAGAGATTGACAACGGGAAGAGAATGGTGGGTGTTTGGCAAACCATTGCCTCGCCATCAGCATACGTCGTTAGCAGTGTGCAGTTTGCTGCCTCCTCGTGTGAAGGCTGGCAATGCCCTCCGAAGGATGTTCAACACGTGGCTGCTAGGAGAACCTCTTCGGGGCCATGGCTCAGCCTGGGATGGAGGAAGGAGGTGAAATGGTGGTGGTTGGCGCTTTCTTCGGGGGGGGGGTGGGGGGTGGTGTTGTGGTGTATTCCACCTGCAAATATCCCCTTTCAAACGTTTGTAATTTATATCGGTTCCTGTTGAGAGTGCTCCTCTCCCCCTTTCTCTCCAACGTGCTTGTTTGTGTATCCACGCTCGGCAGTAATAGCCCCTGAGCTGCTCAAACTAACAGGCATTTTCCTTCATCATTTCTTAACTATCTTAGTTTATCTTCATGAAGAGGCAGAAAAAATCCACTGGAAACCACAGAGTTCTCCCTTCAGGATTTAGTGTTAGGCTACAGAAAAGTTTAGCAGTGGGTAGGTTGGCAAAAGGATAATATATGTGTGTTTAAAGATAAACTGCTCTTTATTTCTCTCTGCAGCAAACCATATTGCTGATTAACCACTGCTTTCATAAACTACAAGTGGGCCATTTAAGCTGTTTCACTGCTGGTTAATGTACTGTATTGTGCTCCCCCTTTCTCCAGTACCTAGCTAGCGGTTTGCTTTTATTAGAAATTCACCTATCCTTGTCTACCGAGGAGAAAAGAAATTACACTACGGAGCCCTACAGCCCATAAAGTGGCAGAGATTCCTAAATAAGACTGGCCCGAATGCGAAACCTCTGCCTGCCTGCTCTGTAATGAAATGCATGACTACAGGAGATAATAATAATTGCAGCAATAGCTCGTTACAGCTCCCCGGTGATTTGGTGCTGTCAGGAGTGCGCTGTCCTCTGACATCCCAGGAGGCGAGCGGCATCACTGCCTGCAAGCCCTGATTGGTGGAGTGAAATATTGCTGGCAAAAATTAAAAGGTCTTGGTGTCAAAATAATTCATGATCTGCATATCTTCCGTTCTGATGAAACGGCTGATATCCGGATTAGCAAGATAATAAAACTGATCGGGCTACAGTTAAACAATTTGAGCTGGAGAGCTGTTCATTTAGTAGGTGTCACTTGTCAGATCAAGGGGTCAGAGCGGGATGAAAGGCTCTCCCCAGTAACCTTCTGATGATTTGGATCTGGAATGTTCTTCATGATTTGTCCAAAGTTTTCATCACGGTGCTGCCGGGTAGCATTACCGCGGCAGGCTGTGCTCTGACATTCAAATCCTGGGAATGACAGGTTATTAGGAGAAGAGAGCTGGCTGTACATACATTAAGCCCCGTGTCTTTGACCTGTAATTTGAACTGATAGTGATATTGTAATTGAGTGAGTAAAAAAGGGATTTTTTTATTAAAACACAGGAAGATGAAGCAAACGTTTATTTCCAGGCGATTTATGGGTTCGTAAAATAACCTTTTTTTGATGACGATTTATTTTATGGCTCTTGAAATGCTGAGCTGTGTGCATACTATTTATTTTATGGAACGGTTATTTAAAATAATGCAGCTTCCCCGGTATTTCCAGCCTGTTTGTCAGCCCCCGAGCCTGTGCAGATGGAGAGATACCCGTTTCGTATGGGAGTTCATGTGTTTGAATAGTTGGAGGATTATCCCAATAAAATGGACCTAGGAAAACGCTGCACCCAGTTAATGCTCATTGCTTCAGAGACCCCTAATGTCCTTTCCTGACACCTTATTGCAGGCTATTACGATACGGCGGCTCTTCAGTCATATGGAGATAGGGAGTGGGGCAGAGCCGGGCTATCACCGTAATTGACTCCCGTGCGTGGTGGTGTTACACACTTGAGTGAGTAATTTAATGGGATGTGTTCTCCCACACAGCCCTGCCCCACCATCATTCTCCTCGTGCGGCCCCGGCGATTTGGGACAGCTGAAGAATGGCACAAGGGCTCTGGGTTTCTCAGGGAGGGGACCAGAGGGGCAGCTCCCGTGGTGGATCTGCTGCCAGCCAAAGAACTGCCTCTGGACCCCAGGAATTAATTGGGGTTACAAAGAACTTGCTGCTGAGGATGAAAGGGGACCTCCAGTGCTTGTATGGCAATTTTTGTTGTTGCTGATTGTTGTCGTTTGGGGCTGTTGCTTCCTGTTAAACAGGACAGCGATAATGGTTTGCCATAGGTAAAGCTCTTCTGTGACCCATCAGCTGCAGGAATCGGGCTGGGTGATGCACCTGGGCGGAAATTCCCTCCCTTGAAACTCAAGAGTCTTTGCTATTTCAGTGTGAGCTGCTTCTCACATAGGTTCAGGCAGCAGCTTTAATTTTGTTTTTTCCTGGCAGTTGGGAAAATGTAGTGAAGAAGTGCCCGGCTCGTCAAACCAGGCAGCTGCGTTCTGAACCAGTCACACCAGCGATGGTGTGTTGATGCCATTTCTTGCTTCCACACTGCTCCGAGAGGTGTGGCAAAGTGAGGATCAAAAGCTGCATTACTTTTGTTTCCGTTTGCTGTGGTATAATTGTTATCTAAATGCTTGGTCACACCATAGCTGTTAGTGTACTCGATCACTGCGGGTTTGTTCTCTGGTAGCTCATGCAAGTGGGATTACTGACCACTGAGAAATTCGGGGCTCGCTGTGTTTACATGAGGGCTCCTTCTACATGAAGGGAACCAGGCCTGGTATTCCCATATCAACCCGATTTTAAATCGGAAGCTAAATCCTGCCGACTTGTGCAATGTTTCTAAGAATCATTTGTCTGACTTCATTAAATACTCAGATATTTGAGTGAATTCAAAAGAAAATACTTCAGAGAAGACTTTTAATTACCCCCCAACATAACTACCTCTTTCTTTCCACAGTTAAGTGAGTATTGATGCTTATATAGTTAAAGAACTAATCCTTAAAGCACAATATCATTGTGGTAATATTTCCATCATTGTTTAAAAAAGTTTCCAGAATGTCAATTTTATGGCCGGTCTTTCAGAGGGATCCGTGTACGCTTGCCCTTACAGTTGGGTCAAGTACAACAGAAATCTGTGGGCTTGCTCTCATGAGAAGAGTTAAATAAGTAAAGCATAGAATTTCAGGACTGTACCTTTAGACTGGCCCCAGTGCCGTCTTCCTGGACTACACTGAATGATATCCTGGTCTTCAGCCATAAACCCTTTTGCAGTTTGGGAAGGACGTAGAGTTAAGACCTTGTGAGTAGTTCTGCTTTGCTTTGGGCCATTAAGATATATGCACAGTTTGCTTTTATGATGTTTGCTGTCATTGAGTTACTGATGCATCAAGATGATCATCCCAATTCAATTAAGTTAAAATTAATGGTTATTTTGGTTTCTTTAAAGTCAGCTGAAGATTCTGGGATGTTGCCTTCTGCTCACCAAGTATGCTCATCACCCAAACTCAAGGGCTTGAAGACTGATGGGCTGCCAGATGTTACTTGTTAGTTTAAAGACTGGAACTGGTGGAAATTAGTGCAGAGTTTGGTTATCTGCCGTGTAAACCAGAGGAGTTTAGGATGCTTGGGGTAGTTTCACCTGCTCTTTCTCCCAGGTGCAGAAAGTCATTGGGTAGGTCATCACTGGCAGGCGGTTGACTCTTGTGGGAGGTTTTGGTAGAGATAGTTAGCTCTTGTGAGTGTCTTTCTAACTGTGGTATCAAATGAACATCAGCCCTTTCTCCTAGTTTTTCTCCCTCAGGACACAGAACTCAAATTTCTCATTCTATAATAGTACTGTGTATCTTTAAACGTAACACCGTACTCTGATTCTGCCCTTTCGCAGGAAGAGCCCGCTGGCTGCTTTCCATGACTTTATCTTCATCAGTAACAGACGAATTGCTTCCAAGGAAGGGCTGCTGCAAATCTTCAAACTTGTACAACCACCAATGGGTATTTTCCTGCTCAGCTTCTCAGACTGGCGCAGAGGGTCAAGTGCATTCCTGGTGGAGGCCGGGTGACGGGGGAGGCTAGGAAAGGCCTGGCGTTTGTAGTATTTCCATTTTCAGTATCAGTACAAACTGGATTTCACCCCTTAGTTGAATCCAAACTGCTTGATTTCGATAAGCAGGGGTTTGATTCAAATTTATTTCTCACCTACCATATGGGTGATAATGGTAAATATGGGTGTCAGCCCAGTTAAAAACCAGTAACTACACAGTGTATCTTACCTACAATATACCGGTCAGGAATGGATGTTTATGTTCAATTCAACAAGCTTGTAATGAGGACAGATAATTTTTTTGGCCTTCCGTTACCTTTCCCGTGTCGCAGGCAGGTGTGTGGGTCTCCACACACCAGCTATAGGGAGGTGTGAGAACCAGGGGGAGATCAGTTGATTACATACCTAAAAATACATGAATTTATTGTTTCCGCATCAGCTGCACGTTTTGGGGGTGCCAAAGAAATGACTCAGTAGCTCAGCGTATTTGATTCCCTTACAGGTTTTATGTCTTTACCCTGTTTTAATTTTTCATTAGAATATAATAATAGCCACAGGAAAAAATGATTTGGTCTGTGATCTATTTCATTATGTTCTCATCATAAGGGGCGAATCTGAAGTGGGAGAGCATCACTAATTTTTCGGCACAGTAATTTATTCTACAGTATTTAAATGTTGTAATTTTCACACTGAGGCACATGCTGCCACATCTATCGTCCCCTGGACCAGGCTCTGTCTTGCTCTTTCCTTTTCATCTGTTTTGTTTTTGCATTTTTTTCATAAATTCGACAGATGGCCTCTTGATGAATCCTTGATAATACTGTCATGTAAAGCAGCTAAGACTAGAAATCATCTCACAACAATTTTTCATTGCAGAGAGAAAATTGAAGGCAGACAAACATCTCTAAGTCCATAACAGCAACAAAATACTCGCTTCATGTAAATAAAGACGACAAGCTTTCCTTAATGCTCAAGCGCTAATGCCAGCGGCCTTTAAAGCCTCTTGATATTTTTTTTATGCTACATTTGCTTTACTGTTCAAGCCTTGAGTTTGTTTAGTGTTTTGTTGGTTTCATATTCAGACACATTTTGCTGGCTCTTAATGTGCTCTCCCTCCTCCTTAGTCCCCCTCCTTTTAGGTCTTTATAATTGTGGATCAGGTGAAGTTTGCTTCCCCTCATTTCAAGGTCATGCACCACTAGGACCATTTTCCTGACTCAGAGGGCACGTAATTTCACAGCCGTGTACTCCTCATTAATCCACCCTGAGTGGGTGCTCAGGAAGTTCCAGATCATAGATTTGTTTTTGTCTTGTTCTCTGACTCAGTGCTTCACAAAAGGATTAGATTAACCCCTTTTGATTGTATTTATATCTTACTGCATCACGATAGAAATGAAGTGATTTCTTCTTCTCCCCACGTAACCTTCCTGCCCCTTCCACCTCTGTGCTGGGCACCCACAGCGTTTCTTTTCAAACAGGCTTTAGTTAAAGCAGGGCTCATGGCAGACAGAATTGTTTCTTCTCTTTCCTCTCTTAATGCACCTTTAGTTCACAAATCTCTTTCTTCCCAGTTGTAGAGATGAGTTTGTTAACTTTGAACAGTTCCTGTTTAAGTGGAAACTGCTGCAGTCCACTGGCTCTGGACCAGGTGTCATCTGGACCTGAATTATCCTGGGTCCAAAGAAGAAAACAAAGCAAACAAACAAAAGCTGACGATTACTATGGGAATTACCACAGAAACTCCAGAACTTCAGAGGGCAAGGAAAAGGTTTGGCCAGCTGAGACAAACCGAGGACTGACAGAAGAGTAAAAGGAGTCAGGGAGACAAAATCAAACTCAGTCTATGTTCATTGGCCAGATACAACGGAGCAGCTTGGAAATTAAAGGGCTTTACCCATCAGCTAACTGGTGAGACTGGCTGTGGGCAGGTTCCTACTGGCCACACCAGAGAGGGCTGGATATTTATGCTTTGTTTTGCATTTGCAATGCATTGGGTGCAAACACGCCGTTGGTCCCTGTGACAACCAGAAAGGGATAACTTACTGCCTCCCGAGGGTGCAATCACTTAATATTTCATACTGAAACCTGCAAGTCAGGGTGGGGAAGTGCCCAGACAGAAGTGTGGAAAGGTCTTGGAATGCCTCCCTGCTTTGGCCCCTTCTGGCCTTGCTTGCAGCTTCGTTGATGCATCCAGTTTTGGACTCCCTGGTACAAGTGATGCATCGGTAAACTGGACAAATTCAGCAGAAGGCCGTTGAGATGGTCGGGGCTGGAGCTCTGGTCCTGCGCAGAGAGTCTGAGGGAACCGGGCTTGTTCAGGTGGGAGAGGGGGCCCTAACAGAAGTGTGCCAGGATGAATGAGGAGGTGATCAAGAAGATGGAGTCGGGCTTTTACCGCAGTGTGTTGTAGGAGAACAAGAGGCAATGGACAGAAAGTGAAACAAGGACAGTTGTGTCCAAGAGGATGGAAGGGAAAACTTTCACCATGGGAATGCTGGAGCAGTGGCAGCGGGTGCACAGAGAGGGTGTGCTGCCTTCTCACTTGGGTGCTTACAGGGTCTGTCAGGATAAAGCTTTGGGTAACACCATCTAATCTCATTGCTGAGTCTGCTTTACGAAGGGTGACCTGTCCCACCTGAACTGACCTCTGAGTTGCGCTGGATGGAGGGAATCCCTACCTTGTTCTGAGCTCCCTGAAGCAGCAGAGAGGCTTTCCTCTTCTGCGGCTCTGAGTCCAAGATGGTGCAGACAGAAGGTATGACCCTGGCTGGACCTACTTTTTCTTTTAGTCTGTGGGATAGTCTCTTTCAGTCCTGGTCCTGCAGGATGATGTTCTAAGGAACAACAGCAGAGCTTGTCCCTGCGGACTGTGGCCAAAAGTGGCTGTGCTGCTGGAGGCTCCTGTGCCCGAAAAGGATGTACCCCCAGATGCTGCAAGCTGTTGGCCACAGAAGCAGCTTTATCTGGATAAAGCTATGGAAATACCAGAATATTTTTGATGGCTTCTCTGGCTTTTGTTAAGGGAGGAGGAAAACTCTCGGATGCTATTGAAAGGAAAACTTGCTTCCCGCTGGGACCTGTATCATGCAGAGTGCCAGTCGCTGTGGTGCAGATGGCTGCTGACTTCTTTCCACGAGGCAAGATAATTTTGGACTACCTATGGGGTATGCAAGCTCGTAAAAAATTAACATAGTCTCTTGTTTTGCATGGGAGGGGACACTACGCCGCAGTGCCACTGCAGCTCTGCTGACTGCAGTACGGGCGGTTATGTCCTCGCTAGGTTTCAGCCAGCTCGCCCGGATGCTCCTGGTGGCATGAGAGAGAGCTCTGTGTAGGTGGGAAAGCCTTTCTGAGGAGCTCAGCGAACACCAGAGCATTCAGTCCTGCTGATTTCTGTGCCCCAAGAGCTACCATGTCCCCAGGACCCACCCAGGGAATACAGTTCTCTCTGCCCAAACGGAACAAATCAGTACAGGAATACCCTACAATACTGCTAGGTTTAAAGCGGGATTTGAGAGGGCTCCCTGTGCTATAGGAGTGGTTTTTTAACTCTTTGCTTCTCCACCCTGATCAGAAGCCCCAGTTTCTTTCTCTGGAATCAGAGAGAAAAAGTCATGGCAAGCGTATGCCTGGCATTTGAATGATGTAAAGAGAAGGGAGGAGAGCAGAGCTGTGAGAAGCACCCAGCCTTCTCCCTTCCGAAAGGCAGCTGCTCGGAACTCCGGCGTTCACTTGGAGATGCTGGAATTAAGATTGTTGCTTCTGTTGCTGCCTCTGGGTGCTTCACTGCTGCAACCTTTAAGGTTTTTCCTTATGAACAGTGGTATGAAATATCTGGAATGGTGGGTAGATGGTGTCACATCTGTGATTCACTGGTGGGTTTTTTTCTTAGCCATTATGCCAGTATTTTAGAGATGAGGAAAGTACAAGATTCCCGCGGAAAGTTTTTCTATTACGTTGGCCCAAGCACCAAAGGCATGAAAAGATTTTGCAGAAATGTTGGTGTGAAGGAACAAAGCAAGAAAAAATCCAAAGTGATAATTAGGCATAGTGCAAAACGTACCATTTAAATGTGACTGAGGTGCTGTTTCCATAGTGAATATGAGCAGTGCCAATCGCAGTTTCGCAGGGTGTGCAAACTTGCAGCAGGTAGGACTCGTACTGGACTGGCAATGTGCAAACAGAAGGCCAGACTCGGAGACTGGCACTGCCTTTCACCACAGGACCAAAAATCAAGCGTGGAACTCCAGCTCCTTGCTCGCTTGCCACCTACATCCAGTGCCCTGAACTATCTGCTGTGTGCTCCGACTGTGTCGCATAAGATATGCAAAATTCCTTACAGAGTCACCTCCTGTGGGACCAGACCTGAAACAGCACCAGCACTTCTGCTTGTCACCACCTCTTGTCCGGGGCCTTGATAAAGAGAGATGAGAGCACTTCCCCAGAATGTCAGTTGTTAATTTTCCTGGCCAACCGCCTGCATACTGAGTGATGGAGTTAGTCTGCATTTTCTTCTTCATGGTCCTTTTCAGTTTCCTGTTGTATTTGTTTATGCAAATGTGGCTTTGATAGCGCCATCAGGAAGGAAGGGACATCATCGATGGGCATCAGTGGCCCTTGGGGAAAAAGTTCTCCTCGCTGAACAGCAGTAGGTAGCATTGCTGGAAGCAGCTTGGGAGGAGAGGTGGGCTTCTGCTTCGCAGGCTCTCTGGGGGTCCCCCTCTTTCTGCTGTGAGAATGAGCAAGCAGCAGTTGCTGTGGTGCAAGTCTCAGCTGCTGCTCGGATCTAGTGCTTCTCCACTGTGCTCAGAGCACGGCCAGGCACGCGCGGGCTGGAGCACTCCCAGACCCTGCTCGCTGGTCACAGCCACACACGAGGGGTGGCACAGCCGCCTTCTGGAACCCTGAAAAGTTCTTTTCCTTCCTCTCTTTTTTTAAAGCACTTAAGCCCAACTGCTAATGGAATTTCATGATTTTAAATAATTTACATTTCCATCTGGTTTGAAAAACACCAGGTGGAGATTGCAGATTAGGATGAGTCTAAGTGGAAGGAAATGTTTGTTTAAAATATTAAAGCTAAAAACAAACATTTATGTGAACCACATTTTTGCTGTCCGTTGTTCTCCTATCTCCTCTACCATCGCTTTAACTGTGCAGATAGTGTTTTGCTTTTAACTGGATGTTTTGCACATGTTGCTTATTGTTACAATGGGGGAGAGGGGTGCAGGAGGGAAGGAGAGCCTGTACCAAAGGGTGAAGCAATCGGGGATCGGAGTAGTTCTTCAGCACGGGCTCTTGATCATTGCCTTTAGCCTGTACCAAAGGGTGAAGCAATCGGGGATTGGAGTAGTTCGTCAGCACGGGCTCTTGATCATTGCCTTTGTCCCTCTCTGCTTTGCTGTGGCCTTTGCCGACTTGCTTTGGAGGTGGGAACGAATCTGAAGCTTGGTTACGTTGGGGGTGGTAAGGGAAAGCACACAGCTCGCCCGGACTGGGGAGGGTTTTGCTAGGGTAAGGACTGAAGGTTTGCTGGTGTACAGTCCAGACCACCCCTGAGGACAAGAACTTTCCTTCTCTCCTACTTGCCAGCTGGCAGATGGGGGATTGTAAACTGTGGTTTGTAAAACTGCTTCGAATACTTGATCCCTGGCTGCCAGGTCCTTGCTGCGCTTTCCCAACTACAGCGTGTGAGCACGAACCCACGGTGAGGAGCTGTTCGAGCAGCACTGCTCCCAAAGCTGCTGTGCCACCTTTTCCCCTGCACTTCGGAATATTCCATTTTATGAAACGGCGTCTGATAGCCATCTTAAACCCTGCCCGTCTCCCCTTGCGGAAATCCATGTTTCAGTTCTCTGGAAACAGGATGTGTTTCATTCTGCAGGCCCAGAGACATTCTGCTGGGTGCGTGCCTTGGCAGGACACGACTGCAGCTCACCCCTACGTTGTAGTGCTGGCGTGTGAGGCTACAGGCTGCCTCGGCTGCGCGGAGCTCCGCGTACACTATGGGAGCTATTAGCGAAAAGCATGAGTAGCACAGAGTTAAGGTTGCGTGAGGAAAGCTGTATTTAAATCAAATCAATTAAATCCAGACCAATGTTGCTCATCCTTGTGAAATCCTGACTGAGAGATGCCAGTGGCTCAGAGAGAACCACCTCTACCAGCCTGTGATCCGAGCCTGATTTATATTTACATAACAGGAGCAAACACCAACTCCTCCAGCTGCTCCGAGCTCTGCCAAAGACGTAGTACTGCTTTCTAGCCTATGCAGACAGTCCGCGCTTTCACCATTCGGAGTTCCATCAGGGTAAGAAAGCTCTTTGCTACTTTGATCATCGTTAGAAAAAACAACCCCCAAACCCCCAGGACATTGGCTTTTTGTCTGTGCGCAGTGAGCCCTGTGGCCACTGCCAGCCAGCTGGGGAGTGAGGCATGCCCTGGAAGTTACCCTGTCCCGTGGTAGGTCCCAAGTGGAATTTGTGGTGGCTGTAAGTTGAACCATGACCCAAAGGATCAAAGTGGTTTTTAATCATCTATAAAATACCAGAACTTATTTTTTGGTGAGCATTTGGCTTCTAAACCAGCTAGTCTGGCAGTCTCCTGAACAATAATGTTGGTTCGTACTAGGATAGACGAATATTAGACTAGATAAAAATTGACTGCAGAACATTTACATGGATTTACCAAAGGAGGAATGTACACAGCGAGCAGATCTGAATTTTGAGGAGTTGGTTACAGAACAAGCTGACAAGTATAAAGCAGCGGATGTAATTTATTAAGATGTAAAGATTTACTGTCAGAGGAAGATTCATTTTGTACTATCAAAAAGTCAGATGCTGCTCGTGAAAGATTCGATAAAAATAGTTTGGTAGGTGAAAGATAGATGAGGAAGGTAAATGGTTATTTTTCACGTCATAACGTAATCGCAGAGGGGTGGCTTCTAGGAATTAGTGCTGAGCCGCTCTCTGAACTGGTGGCTCCAAAGAAGGAATATTGGTAAAATGTGAAAGTTTGCCAGTTACAATGAAATGAAAGATCTTACTAATACCAAAAGGAGGATGGGGTTACGTTTACGGTGTGGCGGAATTTAAGGTTATGTTTAAGGTTTGGTAAGGGGCTGCGGTCACTTAAACTGTATTTCAGAGATCAGTGGATGCCGGTCACAGATCAGGGAAAGAACTGATTTTTAATAATCAAACTGTTTTGTAGCCAAACCTCGAGAGACAGGTGACACCCCATCATCTGTGGGCAAGCCACAGGGGCCTTTTTGTCCAGAAACGCTATTTGGAAATGGTGCGTTATGGTCACGTTGAGGTTCTCTTTGGCTTTGTTCCCTGACCCAAGGACTCTCTCTGCCTCTTGGCTGTGAGGGGCTGTCTTCAAGGCGTTCATTTTTCTCCCACCTCCATTATTTCTTATAAACAGCTTTTGCCACACTTCATTAGTAGTAATGGCCCGCGTGGTCTTTGCCGTAGCGGCGTCGCTGAGAGCTCTGCCTCTGTACACATGAAGGAACTTGCGTGTGGTCGATTTGCATCTCAAGCTTCTCCAATATTGGAATGTGCAGTAGGTGACTTTAAATGACTTTCTTCTTGTTTCCATCCCTTTGGGGAAAAAATAGTAATCTCATAAAAATACTCTCTAAACAACATCATTAAAGGTAAGTAAACTAATAACACATAGATTTGAGTGTTTGCTGGTTTGTGTCAGCGTCTGGTAATACAATGAATAATTCATATCAAACTAGTAGAATGTAACATTTACATAAAATAATACTTTGCAAATTTATGGTAAGTACTAATTACTTGCCTTATTTGCCATGACTATGATATTAAATATTCATAAAAATGTGATTATTTCTTTGATTTGGCAGGCATTTAGATTTCTCTACAGCTTTTCACACTGCTAATTTTAATCCAGTAAATTATCTGGAAGAAAACAGTATGCAGCCTAAAAACTGTTCAAAATTCACTCCAACATTGAGCACATTATGGACGTAATGATCCGTTACAACCAAACTTCAAGAAGGTCTTGCAAGAAAACTGAGAATTAAACAAAGAAATATGGAGACTATCATCATTATTTCAGATATATTTATTAATAGTTTATACTTTTAATACATCAAGAAACTTTTAAATAATTAGATCTCCTTTTATATGTTTTGGTGAAGTTCAGTTTTCTTAAATTCTTTGTGTTAGATCTGTTGCTTGTCTCTGTTTTTGGTGTATTTGTATTTTAACCGGTTAAAGAATCTGAATTCAGTCTTTTGAATACAACAGACGCACGCTTACTTTTGACTGTCGCTTAGAAATAATCCCTGTGAACGGCAGTTGGGGGTGTGCGGTGTTAACACTCGTTGTGCTGAGGAGCGTGTGTGGATGGGTGGAGGGTGTCTGTCTCTATGGCGATTCCGAGGCTTCAGGGCTGTTCACATAATTAAATCTCCACATCTGTGGAGATTTAGTACCTATTTCTGTCCCTTTAGCTGCGTAATGTGTATGCGTGTAAATCTATAACCTTTTAATTAATGTAGTACGTAGCTTTAGGTACTTTACGTACACCATATATGTGCCCCAAAAGAGACAAGTGACAAAGGGAATGAGAAATGCTGGCTCTTAGACACCCCTCCCGCCCCTTAGGTCATCTCCCTGCATTGTCTGCATCCTTCTCCGTCGTCTCCAGCAGCAGAGGAGTAAGGGTAGGGGGTTGTCTCCACTGAGGGGTGTAACCAAACCCAATCATCAGAAGGCAGCGAGATCAAAACGAAGAACCAGGGAACTGGTCTGTATGGAGAGTTCTGTAACAGAATGCCAAAGAGTTAAGTAATATCGGAGCTTTGCGGTGTTAACAGAACCTATGTAACAGGCAATAGGTATCGGTAGAATTACCTTTGCACCCTTGATAATCAGCAAAGCCTGGCCTTGCTGCTTTTTTCCTTACAGATTTTGCACAGAAGGAGGTGTGGTGTCAGAACATCTACTCCCCAGGGTCACCCTGAGGTGTCGCAGCGAGCTGTGCCTCCATCCCAGGCACCTGGTCCGTTAAAACTTTGCTGCTCATCAAGCCTCAGGTAAGTATGTGTGAAACTTTACATAAACCTTTTAAAATCTTTGATTAACGGTTAAACTGATGACTGGTAACTTGCAATCATCATCACTAACCATATGTAAAAACAGAGTTCCTTTATCACTGCTTAAAATAAACATTTGGAAAAGGTTTTGAAATATCAATCAGCTTCTTTGCTGTGCGAATCAGGAATGTGAGATGGGATGGAGCTTCCCTAAGTCTAAACACAAGAAAACAAATTTTGCCTTTGGTCTTGGGCAGCTCATCCCGGCACGAGGCTTGCAGGATTTTAGCGAGCCGTGCAGGTTACTGGGGCGAGATTTGGGTTCTGGAGCTGTGTCTGCTGTTGTGTCCTATCAGTAACGCCCTGAGCTCAGGCAGTGTCACTTGGGAGCTTGGGCAGTGAAATCTTTTGGGGTGTTTTCCCCCATGGCAGACAGTGGGGCCTAGCTGGGGCACGTGGTGTTAGCCCTGTACAGGTGCCAGGTGCTGTGGAGAGATGCACTGCTCCCGGTCCTGTACCCGGGGCCACGGCTCCTGAGCTCACCCTGGAACAGCGCTCTGCTCTGTTCCTGTGGTTACGTGCTGCCTCTTTGCAGCAGGATGTTAGAGGCCAGAGGCACCTGATGAAATGTCTGCTTAGCAGACCACTTCCTTTTGAGGCACATCACATAAAGATGATTTTACTCTGTAGCTAAATCAGTCAAGTATCTAATAGATAACATGAATGTAAACATATATAAAAAATATATAGATGCTGTGCTGTCCGAGGGGAGAGAAGGGATGTGCAGTTCAAGGGATGCATTCTGCATTTATCCTGCCGCCACTGCAGTCAGTCCAGGTTCCTGCATTCCTCTCTGAGTGGAGATCTTGACCTTAAATAAATATGAGGGATAGTAGCCCTAATTGCCCTGTGTTGGAGGAGAAATCCTTTTGAAAGTGTGCTCAGGTGGTTTTCCTCTGTACCCAGTGCCCTGTGAATACACCATGGAATTAAACTTCTGAAGTTGTACACGTACTGAAGTGTCTTCTGTGAGTGAAGCAAAATTCTTTTGTTTTGATGTAGTGAAATGGGTGTGAGTGAATCAGTCTTAAAATCCCCTGCGCCGCTCTAGGGGAGCCTCTCCTGCCTGTCTGGTACTGGTCTCAGGGTGAAGGGAGGGTTCCTTTAAAAATAAGCCTTGCTCTTACATCAAGATGAGAAACTATTGATTAGTATTTGTATTCTGCAAGAAAAAAACAATCCCTGATCCCTTCAAATGGGCACAGAACCTCTGTGCTGCAGTCGTGTGAGCTGTGCAGAAGAGGGTGCGTGCTCCAAGTCCAAGGGAAGCCAGAGGAAAATGGCATGCAGGAGGTCAAAGCAGTTCACGTGGCTCATCGGCAGCTGTTTGCACCATATGACAGATCTAAAGGCAACTTCAGAGCTGTCTGTGCAATATGTGGAGCTTACCAGAGATACAGAAGCTGCTGCTTTAATGTCATTTTCCTTAAAAAAACGTTGGTAAAGTTGGCACTGTCTTTTAGGGATTGCAGCGCCCACAATGGCCTTAATTCACGGTCCTAATCCCAACAAAAAAAAGGCAATGAGGAAGCGGAACTGGATGTTGTCTGAGAGCACACCTCCTGGCATTGCTTTTGAGCAGCTCAGCGCTCGGTCTGTATCGTAGCCTGCTTTACTTCTGATTTATTTCAGCAACACCAGAGCTAAATAACGTGTGCAACTTCTTTTGCCCTGTTGCTTGTCGGGAGGCCACTTGGGTTCAGCTGGTTGGAGTCACACCAGCAGGTCTGACGGCAGCTAAGGTTAGCGGGAAAGTGTGAGAGGAGGTGAGTGGAAAACCCGCACAGAATCCCGCCTGTTAGGCATTCAGCGGGGCTTGTAGGTGTCACAATAGAACAAACCCATTAAAATCTTTCCGCCTGAGGTGGTTCGGTACAGTTGTTAGCTTGCTGGTTTTCATAACTCTGTCACAGCAGACGGTAAGACTGATGGGGGGGTGAAATGAGCTGGGAGAACTTTGGGAACTTTGAGAACTTTTCTAATTAATTCTGTGACTGTTGAAATACACGTTGTTTAAAACCGCTGGTTGTTCACAAACCCAGAACATTCCAGTCTTGCCTGTGGGTCATTCTGCACTGATGTATAAAATTGCATTTTGTTGCCTAAATTGACTCATTAATTGCTAAACCTGGAAGCTTGTTTACAAGATATTTAGTCCCCTGAATAACACCATTGCTGTAAGCAGAACCAGCCGAGTCCATCAGGTTTCCCGAGCACGGTGCGTTCTCAGCACTAAGATCCTGACCTGTGTAAGCGCCCTTGTCTGACTCGGAGGCTGATATTTTAATGCATGGCTTGTGAGGGAGGCAGCTCATACAATTCAAGATGAAATGCTCTGTATAAATAGTTAATTTATTTCAGCGTGCATCTCAAGACGCATACCAGAGCCCATCTTGTGCTGTCCTGCTGGAAAGACAATCTGCCACAAGTCTGGACTTTAAGGGATCGTTTTGAGAAGTGTTGGAATTGCTATATGCAGAAATAGATGTGTTGCAAACTTCAATCACTGTAGGAAACCTGCTAGAAAATGTGGCTGCTCAGTTAATGAATCTGGAGAGTCAGATGGGCGTATTGAAAGAAGATTGGAATGCACAGAAACTGCATTTCCACCTGAGGAGCTCAGCCTGACACTTTACAAGGTTCATGAAACTTCATTTAAATGTCTTGTTTTTAAATTCTTGTCTCCATCTCTTCACTTGGGGTATCTTCTTCATCGAGGGAGACAGGGTGAGGTCAAGGGAATATAGCACTGGTCCTTTCGTGACAATACTTTGAGGATGGAAGTTGTAGGAACTTCCACCCCAGAAATAATCCTTTGGAGCTGTCATCGTTCCTATTCAGGGAAGAAACAGCTTTTGAAATGGCAATGGGCTCCTGTGTCTAGGTTGACGAGGACTGTCCTCACTGTGGAGACCCTCTGACTTTATGCATGTGGCTAGGTATAGGAGAAGATGGTTTAAACTCATCCTGGAAGGTTGGGCTTGTATCTCCAGCTTCGAGTTGCCCCAGGAAACTGGCGCAATTATGTGGCTTTGTCCTTACAGATCCTGTTCAGGGTAATGAATACAGAGAGCTCAGTGAGGTGAACACCCGCTGAAAATGGGTTCT
>NW_010404044.1:54845-57371 GCF_000710305.1 Buceros rhinoceros silvestris | reverse complement strand
TCCTGTTGTAAATCAATACAGCTATAATGCAAATGATTTAAACAGCCAAATAGGTATGAAAACCCCTTGTTCTTTGAGAGAAAACAATGCAGAAACCTCCTGTAACACATCGGTGAATGTGATCTTAGAGGTCACTGGTATACTGCTCATACTGGTGGAGCCACGTCGGGCTGGACCCGCCGGAACACAGGTATTTATTAAATTAGTGGTACTCAGAAGATGAAGTATGTTGTGTGAGGGGAGATTACCCTATGTATTGAAAAATGAAAAAGCAGGTGAGGCTTTGTATGTATAACTGAAGATTCTTTCTGACACTTCCAGCACCTCTGCTAGCGTGGGCTTGCATGGGGAGCTGCTGCGCAGCAGTTGCAGTCGATATTCTCTCCCGGTTTCTGCCATCAGCAGTGGCTCTAGTGTACTCCTCTTCCTTTTTTCTGCATGTCCTAAGGTACAAGGGGAAGATTTATAATGTAAGCAACGTGAATGACTGGAGGTCTCTGCTGATAAAGACATCGAGTGCATGTTCTGCTGCAGAGGTCTTCACGCTGCAGAATTGATGGCTGATTACAAAGCAGCCTGAAGATCTAATTACAATTGGCAACCAGGAGATGAGGGAAGACTGCAGACAATTTTCCTCTATTTTTATACACAGTCCTTGTGGCATTCACATTGCTTTCAATAAGCCTGCTTCTGGCACAAACTGTCAATGATGGTAATCGTCTGGGTGACTGGCTGCGGGGAGGCTGCGCGCCTGACCCTCGCTGTTGCCATCATCAGCGCGGGGACACGGGCCACCCCACCCCGGCGCCGGAACAAGTGCCGTAACTAGGCGGTAATTGCAGATTGTTAATGATGGTGCTACTGATGATGCATTTTTGTTTGTGTTAATGGAAAATACGTTATGTTAACTCTGTGGTGGTGAATGATTAGTGCTAGGAGGAGGAGGAGGGAATGTGTGGCTGAAGTGAGAAAGCCAAACGCTTCATGTGTGCCATTCTGCCCCACCTGGGATGTAATCAATGTACACAGCACCCTTCTGCTTGCAAAGAGGACATAAAGCTCCAAGTTTGATTAAAAATTAGGATAAAATCCTGCTGCTGAGCAGCGTGTTCTTATGCCTGTGGCACCAGCCAGCAGGTACTGTCACAGCTCAGCAGCAGGAGGAGATCGTGGGTGCTGAATAGGGCCAAAACACCAGTTTACTTCCTTGTGGAAGATGTGTTTTGTGAAGAAGGTGAAGTGTAACTGGAGTGGGAGCACAGGCTGGGGAGATACCGGGTTCTCTAGAAACTCTAGGGTCTGGGATTCTCTACCGGAGGTGTAGCAATCCCAGACTGGTACTTTATTTCCGTAATGAGCGTTAAAGATTATGTCCCAATTTGTAGGAAAGCTTAATATTTACAAAAGAGACTTTATTCTCTGGATAGGAAGGACTAAACATCACGAACACCAGTGTCAGAGTAACACTTCTGTAAGCGATTCTTTACTCTCCTTGCTCTTTGAAAATATAAAGAGAAATGGCTTGTACTGTTCAGCTCTTCAGTGGAGGAGCGTTATCGGAGCTTCATGCTGAGTAAAACGGTTTAGAGAAACCAGAACTTCCCATGGAAACAAAGTTTTGAGCCTTGAGTTGAGGGAGAATCATTCCCTGGGTAAAAAGCCAAATGGCTGGAAGACTCGCCTGGCATGTGGGAGCTCTCCCCTCCTCTGCCACAGGCGTGAACAAGTTTGCCAAACTTCATACCCAGAGGTCAGGCCGGGGTGTCTGCCTTGCTGCTGCTGCTAGCTCTTGATTTGTCTGCCTGATCTTGGTTGCGCTAGCACCAAGCCAAACACATGCACATTTTTCTGTTGTGCTGTACCATGGGTGTAAACATCGAGCACATGCAGTGTCAACTGTAAAGACTTGTCTGTATGTGGTAATTACTCCTGCAAATTCCCTTAAAGAGATATGTCCTAAAAAAATAAATCCGGTGAAATCAATGGGTTTCTACCAAACGTTGCACTGAGGACCAGTGGGATGAATCAGAGATGACATTTCTGCTCTAAAATGGTGCCTATTGAAACTTGCTTGTTCGTGGTGTTCAAGGTCCAGCCAGCGTGGTCTCACTGGAGGTTCAGACTGTGACATTTCCAGAAGTTGAGGATATTCTTCAGAGCCTTGCCACTACGCTGTAGCTCTCGGTACTGGCCAGGTGAAGTGGGTAGAGTCGTGCATGCAGCTGGAGGGGGAAGCCAGCAGAGAAATGTGCCTCCAACGTGCTGCTGAGTTAGTTTAGCTCTGGGATTTTGTGGTCTCTTCCAAGTGGAAGTCTTTATCATGGACCTGTGTTTCAGCAGCCCTTATGAAACCGTGGATCATTTCTGTGAGCCTAAGTCCCCACTGTGAGGGAAATGCTGATATAAATAATAGCTCTGCTGGCAAGTCCAGGAAGCCCAGAGATGCCAGCGGACGTGACAACTGGGATGCAAACCCCTTCCCTGGAGCCTCTCCCCGGAAGCAGACTGAAGTGTTGGGGAGGAATG
>NW_010404044.1:49067-54745 GCF_000710305.1 Buceros rhinoceros silvestris | reverse complement strand
TGCCGCTGTCGCTCCTGTGGTACCCCTTTGGATAAATAAAGGGCTTTCCTTAATGCAGGGTCCTTCAAGAGCAGTAAATACACATTAAAATAATTGGGCCAAATTAGTTTTGCCTTTAACTCTGCTGCTTTCTTCAGCTGGCACCAGCTTTGAGTTTCCTTCGAGTTCTTTAAAACTGGAACCTGCAAGATGAATTTCAATTATACCCAAATCAGTTCTGGCAGCACCAGCGTGCATTTTGGTCTCAGCGCAGGTGGGAGGATGATTATTCCTCCTCTGATGTTTAAGGGCCTTGTGCACCTATCAGGACAGCTACTAAAAATTGCCTTCTGCATTACATGACCTTCTGAAGGGAAATTAAAGGTGTGCAATCATATCGATAGCCAGTTTCTTGGCCAAACATGTGCAGGTATTCCTGAGGCTGCGTTGTACGGGAGGTCGTCTTTACGTGGAAGGTAAAAAAGGGGGATACGGACAGCAGGCAGAGGTGAATGGCCGTTACCTCTTCTCTTGTACATATACTCACCTTATTGCCAACCTGTTTTTCTGGGGAAACCAGGGACATGCTCTGCACTGTCCTCCCCTCTCCACCAGTGCGAACTCTGTCCTCGGGACCCTCAGCTAGGCTGATGGAGTACTTCCCTCTTCCCTGCAGAACTGGTTGTCTTACAGCAGCACCTCATAACTTGCGGTGCTGAAGCCTTTTGCCAGCAGATTCCAGAGCCCTTTCCAAAACTGGTGAGCGGGAGTCAGACAATACAATGCCGGGAACACCCTTAAAAGCCTTGGCTCGTGCTTCCTGCAGAATCCAAAATTCAGCAGTTGTTCACTGCTCTTTCCATGGGAAATGTAAATCATTGCAGAACACTTCACCTGCCTGTTGTAATGCGGGCTGGTAAATACTTATCGTTGGGGCCACTACTTAAAAGGGAATAGTTCCCCTAAAATATTCCAAATGTGCCCTGTGTTAATGAGGGCTTAAAAATTAGGGGTGCAGGAGAAAAGGTACTACGCTTAGACCATTGATTCAATCAAACCATGAAATGACGCCGATCATAAAATCCCTGCTTGTTTCTCTGTTAACCTCCTTTCCTCTCCTCATCTTGTTTGTGCATTACATCTGCGTGTCTGGTCACAAACCTGGCTTGTAAACTCTTGGTGGAGGAATCTGTCTTTATTACAGCGTATGTGTGCGGTGGTGGCGTAGACTATTGCTAATGCATCTCTCAGCAATGACCCTACGGCACCACAGACCTCTGCTGCCTTCTCATTCCAGTGCTGGACTGCGTTTGCCGTCGGCATATTGCTCACCTCCGCCCAGCCGGCTGATGGTGCTGGACATATCGCCGTGCTGGTTGTGGTCCCGCTCGACGACCATGCGGTGCTGCGCATGGGAGGTCTTTGCTAGGAGCTGTTATTCTGCTATGGGAAGACATGCTATGAGTTGTTATTGCCGTTGTTATTCAGAGACGCTGGTATCGTTATAAGGCTTTTTAATCTGTTTTTTAAAAAGCACATGTGTATGAGCACACTGCAGAGGTTTGAGCTGACAGCCAGGTCCTTCCTGCGGTGTTGCCCAAGGGGTGTTGGAAACAGAAGTGTGTTCCTCACATTGTGGTTTCTGGTGAGGTTTATTCTTTGCAGTGTTTTTGAATACTCAGCCAACGCTTCAGCGTTCTCCACCTTCCTCTGGGTCTCTGGGAAGGCAGGCTCTTCACAAGCAGCTGTTCGCTGCGGTGCCGCCAAGGTCCTTTGCTGCCTTTCCAGCGCTGGAATTCAGTGTTACCAATAATTTATGTATGTATATCTTCACGAATGTCAAAAATAAACCCTTAAAAGTCTGAACCTGCCCTCCAAAGGTTTAAATATTTCAAAATAACATTTAAATGACTTTCCCTTGTCCTAAATTCCATAGTATTTTATAGAAGCACAGGTTTATTCAATAAGCATAAGGATTTGAAAAACAGTCATGTGAGTTTTGCTGTTGGCAACAGAAAAATCACATTCCACACCAAGACTTGAAGCAAAATAGAATGTTTAAACCCAAATATCAGCAGTGGATCCCCAGCCAAACATCATACTACTCGGAGGGATGATCACAATTGAAGTGCTGAGTAATTTCCCCACAGAATTGGTGGATTGGTAGGAGCAGCCGATAATTGACATTCAGCTGTGTCTTTAGATGACATAAATTCACAGATTTATCTAATAACTGGTTTTGAATGCAGCTATTTGGTTTTCTTCTCTGTGGTGTTTTGTCAGACACTAAAAAACGTGCATGTGGTCTGAAAGATGATGCAATGCTTTGGTTTCCCAGCTTGGCCAGTTTCTGTGTGGTGGTGTTTTGGTTTTTTTTTTTCATTACAAGGTCTTCACTTGGCCTTTATCTCCTCTGCCATGGAAGCCTTGAGCCCTGCACGGCCGGGCAGGAAGGGAGCGGGAGTGGAGGGCAGCAGCAGGAGGACTGTCCTCCATCCTCAGGAGGCCCCGGTCTGCTGGTCCCACCGCGCTGTGTGGCGTCGTCTGGAAAGCCAGGTTCACCGGCTGCACGGGACCCAGAAAATATCTGCCTGATTGTCTTCAATAAGCACGAGCTAGAGGTTAATAATGTGGGGATGTTTGATTCCCTGCTGTTTTAAATAATTTCATGGGGAACCTAATGTGATAGGACACCAGTTGGAAAGGTTATTACCCTCATCAAACTACAGCACTTCTTTCCTGATATTTCCTACCGATTTCTCAGCCTTACACCTCCTCTCCTGGCAGCTCCCTGGCCGCGCTTCCCACCGGGGCTGGAGGATGCTCTCGCCCCCTTCTCCCTCATCTTACTGTCGGTGGTGGCCCACCACATCCCCTGGACAAGTAACCCGCTTGCCTTCTGTCTTTCCTCCTTTGGCTGGCTTTTAACACCACACAGGGGCTCTTTTTTCCAGACTATTTAGGCAATATAGCACCTTTGTATTTTTTTTCTTTCTTCCCTTAAACTAAATTTCTATCCAACTTGTCTTCTCTTTGGCATACTGTTTTTATCCTCAGTCCTTTCCTTCTCTCCCCTCCTCTCAGGTGCTCTAGCTCATCTTCCATCCTCTCCTCCCTTTCTCGCTAAAGCAGATGGGAGTTTGTAGCCCGCCTGGCTCTTCAGTACCTCTTGAGAATGTTTCATTGTGGTTGATAGCGGGAAACTGAGTTTGAGATGGTGCTTGTGTGTGCCTTGACAAGAAAAAAAGCCTTGTCCAGTAAAAACACAGGCTGCAGTTTGCAGATAACTAGTGAAGAAACTTGTCTATGTTTATATAAAACATATATGCCACTCCAGATTTTAATAAAGTCCCTTAAGTAATTTCTGACTTTTTAAAGGAAATTTCAAGGCCTTTGAGACAAATGTTTTAAGAAACAGAATACAAGAAAAATTATTTTGAAGTCCTGAAACCAACTGCCCTTTTCACTATAGTAACCATGTGTTCTAGTTCTCAGTCACCAATAATACTCAAGACAATGCTGTGAGTTAGTGTTTAAAAAAAAAAAATTGCCTGAACTTGAGAAATTTGATGCAGAGCCTGGCATTGCTGCGTCCATAGACGGAGCGCCGGGGTAAGTCCCTGAGTGCTTCATTTTGGGGGGATGTTGGTTACATTGACCCAAAAGCTGAGATGGAAAATTGTCTCAGTACAGTGGAATCCTGCAAACTGGATCTGGAGGGCTGTGTGTTTATTGGCAATACTATCCAGTCCCCCTCTGGGCACTGGGAAAACACTCAGTTCGTAAAAACCTGAGGCTTAAATACATCCTCACGCATTTGTGAAGATTTGTATAGATTTTCTAACTCAGTGTATTTTAGTTTCCTTTTCCCAACCAGCTCAAGGCATGCATAACAGATAAAATTTTATAAATATAAGAAAGCTCACATGCTTTTGGAAGGCACTTGATTCTCACGCTCACTTGTCCCTTTCTGCTGCAGATTCCTGAAGCAGTGTACGCTGAGTTGAGGCACGCAGGGTCTCTGTGACCTGAGATGTGGTTTGAAGGTGTGATGAGCTCTAGCTGGAGGGGGCAGGCAGGAGTGGGGCCAATATAAACAGCCATTCCCAAGTGATGTTAGTGCTAGGGAAATGGGTGAAACTCCCCCAGAACAACCTGCCTAACAGCACTTACATACAGAACATCCCGTTAATCGGCAGCTCCCCCAGTGAAGTTTGAATTCTCACATGTGGGTAAACTGCTCAGAGCCAGCGACTCAAGGTTTCGCTTCTCAGGCACATTATTACCTATGAACCATTTTTTAAAATGCATTCTGAGATTTGAGCTAATAATGTGAATGACATTCAGTGCGATTGCCAAATGCTGGTAATTTACTTTCATTTCCACATTAATGTGAGCCCACCTGTGATGAATTGGAAACTAAATAAGCACATCAGTTTTAATTAGAGATTGCAGTGGCTGGATCCAGTTAAACAGCAGCATCCATTCTTATCTGTTAAACAGTCACAGAGACTTCAGCTGCTTCACAGTGAGTTCTCTCACCTTCTTTGCATTGCTTTCCTCTCGTTCTTACCAGAATATTTTTGAGATGATCTAAGCTGGTGGCATGCTACTGAGTGGGTAATACAGTTATCACAGAGCTGGCTGATCTAGGTGATTTTCAAAGTGTGCAGAGATTAGGGAGGCTCTCAGCATTGTTTTGTTCTGCAGTGAGAGCAAAGCGCCAACCCGAGCAATTGGAGTAAGTTCACGGTTCAGGCTCCACAATGTGGGAGCGGCTCTCTATAGACTGTCCTGGACTTGTGGCACTGCACCTTTGGGGACTGGTGACAGTTGGGGTCCAGCTGGAACAACTTCCACTCCGGAAGAGGCAGGGAGCTGCGTCAGGGGAGGTTGAGGTTGACCCTGAGGAACAATGTCTTCCCTGTTGGGGTTGCCCAGGCTCCCCAGGGCAGTGGTGGAGTCTCCATCCCTGGATGGGTGTGGAGGTGCTGCTGAGGGACAGGGGTCAGTGGGGCCCTGGCAGTGCTGGGGGAACGGGGGGACTCGATGAGTTTAAAGGTCTTTTCCAACCTAAACGATTCCATGAAGAGTAATGGAAATCCTCAGTGTTGTGTTGGAAGGAGTCAGACCAGTAGCCTGAGAAAAGCTGTTTCTCCTGGCATGGTCGCTGAGAGCAAACTCTGCCTTGTGCCTCAGTTTCCCCACGGATGAGTCACTGGTAAGGCTGAAAGGCATCTTTATCTGGCTGAATACTCGATGTTTCTGTTGAGGCTGCCGACAAGCAGTTGTTGTTTCCTGTGTCAGTAGACAGTCACTGAAATAACACTTCATGTTTCTGAGGAATTTGTGACTTTTTGACGCTCAAGTGAATGCAGAAAGGATTTTTCTTTGTCTCTGCTCCACTTTCCTCCCAGGGTTTTGCAGCCTGGCCCGCCTTTCCAGGCAGTTTTCAATAGCAAATGGCTGTCTGAGCTGCTGCTGTGTGGAACAAGCACATTTCAAAGCAGCCTTGCAAGAGAGAAAGGGCACCAGGTTGAATCTTAATCTATTTTTTATTCTTCTGTGCTATCCTGATAGATTAACAGCTTTAAAAGTCCATGCAATTATGTTTCTCTCTGTGAATAATATTAATTTAGGTAACTATTTCTAGAGATATTAATTACTGATTAACAGACACAGCAGATGTAGGTGTAACC
>NW_010404044.1:47719-48984 GCF_000710305.1 Buceros rhinoceros silvestris | reverse complement strand
AATTTTGAACTAGAGTCTCTGCCGTACCTCCAACTTCCCACTCACTGCTCTCTAAGTGGGGAGACACTTGGAACAGCTTTCAGGAGAGCAGCTGGTGCTGGTGGAGCTGATGTTACAACTAGTTTTGTGTCTTTAACACTCCGACTCTATTTTCTTTATTGAAATTTCTGAAGAAAGGGCAAGCAAATTCATAAATACAGAGGATACAGTGCTAGGAAAACAGCTTTATCTGGAGCCAGGATGATGTGTGTGAACACCTTGAAAAATATTTGCCCAAGTCCTGGCTTATTGTGCTGACATTTCGCCTACCAGCTAGGAAATACTTTTTGAGCACATTCTATGAGTAACTGAGTTGATCAGGAACAGCACAGAAAATAGCAGGAGAGCCTGCAGTAAATTCACATCTGTTTTGGCTCTCGTGTGGTTTCATTTCCAAATGTGTGTGTTCTTACGCACAAGTGTCTAGCGTTAAAGCTGAAGGCTAATGGTCCGGGACTGATCCTGCTCTGCGAGCATAACCCGTGAGGTTATCTCAGCACCCGTCCCTGCTACGCTGCTCTAGACGGTGGTAAGAGATTCCCTGGAGAAGATCCTCCCCAACCCTCTCAAAGCAGGAAGCAGTCCTCCAGATGACAATGACATTGGGCTGACAGCTTCACACACCCAAATGTGCTGCTTTCAGTGTAATCTGAAGCATTTAGACAGATATATATTTTGAGAATGCTTAGAAGCCTTAAAGAAACAGAAAAGATGCACTAAATGAACACAGATATATAGCGTGGAAAATGTGTTTTAGCAGATCCCAGCTCACGCTTGGTTTTGGGCAGCCTCCCTGTTCCCAGATCAAGCAGAGGTTGCTAAGAAAGCCGAACTGAATTGTGAAGACTACGGGCAGCTGAAGGGGATTTAGGTTCCTCTCTCCAGGTGAGGTTGTGTTGCCTTTTTTTTTCTTTTCCTGGAGATCAGTCAGGTGTGAATGGGAAACTCTCCTCTTTTGGGCTCTGTGGTGTGCACAGCACAGTAACAGCTCCTGATTTTTCAGACGCGTGTCTCTGTTCCCAGCCACCTCCGCTGTCCAGGCGTGCTGCTGCAGCGCCCGGGCAGCTGGTTTGCAGCGCCTTTGCACTCCCCAGATGTTGCAGCATAACTTCCGAACTAGGGCTGTAGCTTAGTCGCTGTCCCTCAGCTGAAGGTGTTGTCTCTTCTGCCTCTCTCCTTTTTAAAGCAGGTAAATCTTAGTCCCCTCATTTAAAGAGTGAGCTCTT
>NW_010404044.1:44523-47622 GCF_000710305.1 Buceros rhinoceros silvestris | reverse complement strand
TCTTGCTGAAATGGGGGGTAAGGCTCAGCTGCCGGAGAGAGGGATCGCAATTAATGCTGAATCTAGAAAGCACTTTGAATCTTGGGTAGAGCTCCTTCAGGGAAATGCCAGAGGATCAGGCACAAGCACGTGCAGGCGCTGTGTAAATACTGAGGCATCTCAGGGTGTTTGGGATTCAGATGGAACGTGGTTCAGGAAGGCAGACGGTTCCAGGATAGAGCACATTCAAACCCTGTGAGGGAGAAAAACGGGTTAAATTTTCTAGGCAGATATTGACTCATCATATCATAACAAAACCTGCTAGAGCTGGTTAATGATGTGTCTGATACTTCAGCAAGTGACATAATGTTGAAAATTGGAATCAAAGCTGTCAGGAAATTGCTCCTTGCTCAAACACACAATATTCACGATGAAAACCTGTTGTAATCTCCCTCTCCTGAGCTGTTATGCTACAGCGGCAAGAGGCAGTACTGCCTTGGTGGCTCCTCTGTCTGCCCCTTCCTGAAGTGCTGCAGCTTTTCAGAGAAGTTTCCAGGCGTGGTCTCCTCTGCTGACTGCCGGTACGATATGACAGTCCCTCAGGGAGCAGAATGTGTGGGGCTGCAGCTTTGGGGCTTATCTGTGCAATCTGCAAATAGGATTTGTTTGTTTTTTTTCTCCCATAGCTAAACAGCTCAACATACAAACAGTAGACTCAAGGGCACGCTCCTTCCCACCCTGGACTCCCCGTTTGTCCCTCTTTTCAGGCTAGCAGCCCCGCTCCCTGCAGCGGGGGTTCCCCCACCTTGCTGCTTCGATGCAGAGCAGGGTGATGCCAGGAAAGAATCTGAGCTGGGTTGGCTCTTGCAGAAGGTAAAACTGCGAGTGCTCTATCGTGTCTGCTGGTGAGCTCTACCAACAGGCTGGTTGAACAGGAGTGCTGTGGAAGGGAATTCATACCTCTAGCGTGGTGCAAATAATTAAGGAAGAAGTCTGCTAAAATCTTTTAATACTCTTTGCACAAGCGAGCCATGAAGTTCTCTCTGCCTGTGATGTGAAGAGGGAGTAGGTGGAAGTTTTAGCTTTGAGACTGACTCCTTCTAGCCTTCTTCAGATCAGCAAAGCTGCCTACCTTCTCTTTTTTTTCTGTTCCAGTATTAACTTGGTGGTTTAACACAGCACATAAATGCGTAGTGCCAGGGAGGAGTCCACTCCCTGCTTTAAGGGCTGAATTCTGGGCACTGGTCCATCTGTGATGGGAAATTCAGGTGAACGAGTTTGTTGCTGCCTGCCTTCTTTCACTGGACATTGCCATGGCTAAATCAGTGGTGTCTGGGCCACTCGAATCTCCCTGAGCTGCTGCTCCTGGCTGCTTTTGGGCTGGGAGTGTGGTGTCCCCCAGGCAGTGCAGCACTGAGGGCATGTGCGAGCAGCTGAGCTGCTAAACTCGGGTAATTACTATCATAACTAAGCACAGGTCTGACCACATTTGGGCTTTGGGAAGATTTAAGTGAAGCTCAGGTGGGAATGACTGCTTAAGCCTGGATCATGATGAGGTACCTCATGACATGCTTTTTTTTTTTGGTCATGTGTATGGGATTAGATTCAAGTGCCCAAGGATCCTCCCAAGGCTTTGCATGCAGGTGCCTTGTGCGTTTGAACATCTAGAAAATTGGGCAAATTGCTCCACCTTGATGCCTGCAACACACACTAAAGGTCTGTGATGAAAACATCAGGTGACATTAAAACAACATGCAGGTTTACGAAACAATCTTAAAGTCATGCTCCCAGGGTAAATCACTGCAGTGGTTTGTCTGAACCTGGTCTCACTGGTACTGGCAGTATCAGGGCTGTGATAAATGTCACATTCTCTTAATCCAGCTCCACATGTCCCTAACCCATACACTTACTGTGAAAATTAATACCTTTTTTTTTTTTGGAAGAAAGCAGCAATATTATACCCTCAACATTTATTTGTAGTAATTGCCAAATGGCACTTTGGGGATTCTCCTTTTTTGAAATCAGCTAACGAAGGAGCAAATCCTCTATCAAAACTGTGAAAGAGCTTCATGGTTCTTCTGTAAACGTTTTGGTGGAACTACAGCTCTAGCTTTGCTCCCTTCTTCCTAAGCCAGCCTTGTTTCTTTTTACTTTTTAAATTAAGACTTGCAACGCAGGGAGGCACCAGTAGCAGGGAAACATTTCTGGCTATATTCTTCCCTGTGAGGGTGGTGAGGCACCAGACCAGGTTGCCCAGAGAAGCTGTGGGTGTCCCCTCCCTGGCAGTGTTCAAGGCCGGGTTGGACGGGGCGTTGAGCAGCTTGGTCTAGTGGAAGGTGTCCCTGCCCATGGCAGGGGGGTGGAACTAGCTGATCTTTAAGGTCCTTTTCAACCCAACCCGTTCTGTGATTCTATGATATATTTTTTGAGAGAGGATCTGCTTTCAGCCCAACATTTGATGTCCCCTTCCTGACAAAGGACTGCCTCAGCCGGTCCCATTCTGCAGTGTTTCCTGCTTGTTGCCCCATTCCGGGGGCTGCTGCCTCTTGTGAATCACTCTCTGTGCCGGTGTTTTGCTGCTGATAGGGGCTTTTGTCCCCCTTTCCCCCAAAAGATAAGTTACCTGTCGGATCAGCTTGCTGAATGGACTTGACCTGCTGCCATGGGATGTCTCATGCAAAGCTGTGAGATGGGGAGAGAAAATGAGGCCAGGGAAAGTGTATAAGCAGGGCTGCCCCTTTCAGAGGTAACTTGCCTCTACCCCTGATGAAAGGACAACACCAAACCGTCCCTAGTGACACCCGATTTCCTCTCCTTGCAGTCTAAGGGTGTAGATGGAGGGCTCTCAGTCTGCCTGCAGCCATCCTCGCGGTGGTCCCCAGCCTGTGGGACAGATGGCTCAGCCACGCTGCAGCTGCAAAGCCACCCTGGCATCTCAGGGAAGCCTGGCGCCCGGGCTGGTGTGCCTCGCTACACCTCAGTGCCGTTTGCAGCGGCCCAGCAGCTGCTCTGGGAGCAGCCCAGCCTTCTGGTGAGCAGTGGTGGCTGGTAAACCCTACAGCTACCCCAGCGTCCTGGCCGCTGGCGGCTGGGGGAGCCATAGGAGCCACCCGGGCCCCG
>NW_010404044.1:32645-44493 GCF_000710305.1 Buceros rhinoceros silvestris | reverse complement strand
GTTGGCTTGTAAACCCTACAGCTCCCCCAGCGTCCTGGCCGCTGGCGGCTGGGTGAGCCATAGTAGCCCCCAGTGCCTGGGGTGCAATGCCCGTGGCTCCGGGCAGTGTTCCCTGGCACTGCTACCCGTTGCTGCGGGAGTACAGATGCCGGGGAGGGGGTGGTGGATTTTCTGGTAGGAAAGTTGCTGGTCTACCAGGGTGCTGCTCAACCCAGGCTCGTGGATGCCAGGAGTGGCGTGTTGGTGTATCTGTGGGAAAAGATCACGGGGCTATTTAATTCAATAAATGCCTTGCTGAGATCCCTAGAACAGCTTCACATCTCTCAAGCTACTTCAGGGAGTTCCTATCCTGAATAAATACCGTGCGGTTAGCTTCTCCCCCGTGTACTAATGCGCGACAGCGTGATGCCGTGCTGACAGGCAGCGTAGCACGGGAGGGTTAAGCAGATTTCCAGCAAGGCTGGAAAGAGCACCCCGTTTTTGTTCAAGTTGGTTATCTGGGTATTTTCGGATTCCTGTCTGTGTGGGTGAAAAGCCTCCTGTGAAGGAGCTGTATGTTATTTTCTGGACATCTTAAATGCCAAAATGAATTTTAGTTTGAAGTGTTTCATCTCAAAAATAAATGCCTGTTCGCTCAGCAGAAGTATATCATATTTTAGTGCCCGTTGCTCTCAGGTTTTCAATTAGAACTTTGAATCACATTCCTGATTAGTAACAAGCAATCAATCATAATTAATTAGTTAAAATGTTCAACCGTTAAAATCATTACCATTAATTAAAATAATTATCTCTATTTTGGCTGCACTTCATTGCCATTTCAGGGAAATGTGTTGCTTAACTCTACCTTTTGTACTCAGTATGGGATTGCGGTGACTTAAGTGTGTGTGAGGGTGGGGGCACGGCTTTCAAAAAGCTGGCTTTTGTGGTAGGGATTTAGTCAGCTTTGAATAGCCGTCAGTGTACCAATTACTTACATTGTTAGTAAAGCTGTTTCTCCTTAGCTTAAGAATATGTGTAATAGCTGAAGAGATGCAGTGTCAGGACAGTCAGTTCTTTCCTGAGGAGTTTATTCTTTATAATTAGATGTTTGTTAAGTCTCTCCATGAATAAAATACTGATTTTTTTATTTTTTGTGGTGGTACGTTGGATATCCGTGTTCATGGATAAAGGCCAATTTGTCAAGCAGTGTGCTGATGGAACCTTTGACCAGGCGCTGCAGAAAAGGAGAGGTTCTGCTGCCACAGAACACACGTGTTTGATTCAGGAAGGGAAGCATGGAGACCCTTCTAAGAAAAGGGCTTCCACTTCACGAGAGGGGACCAGACAGACTGGGCGTGAAATCCCGCATTGTCATTACTGCGCTTTCCTCTGCTCAGGTCAAATATCTCAAGCCCTGTCATGTTTCCCAGAAAGCTGTTAGTCCTCGCGTCTGGTACTGTCTGGTGCCGGCCAAGAGATGAGAGGCAGGAATTTAACCCGTGTGACTGTGCTTGTGTCAGAAGTGTCTCTTACTGCGCAGGGTCATGTGAAATTCAAGGCTCATCACAGTGACCACTAACTGCTTTGTGGCTACAGAAGCTCCCCAGTTTCATGAAAGACATTCGTAACCTCAAAGGAGTGAACAGATGTTGCTCCTTAAACAGAACCGGACAAGTTCTGGAAAGAAGGTCTGACTCTGCCTAGGTCTGTGGGAGGATTTAAAAAGTTAACATTGAAAAGAATGCGTGCTACTAATTGAGAAGTGGGTATTCAGGAAGATAAAATCCATCAAAAAGCAGGTCTTTCACAACTTGCAAGGGGAAGGACAAACCTTCCCAGTTCAAGTGTAGGCAGATTAAATGCAAGGTGTTCTCCTCCTGCCCCGTTTCTTTACCTGTCTCTGAAATGATTGCTTCAAAATGGACAGCTCTTTTTCGATGTCATGAAAAACAGTTGGGTAAAGGGTTATTTAACTGTCGCTGGATACGAGCAATACATTTGTTCTGACTCTCTAAAGTACAGCATCCAGTACCTCCGTATGTCCCCGGCTCCCCAGCAGTGTCATGGCTAATGGTGTGAGACTGGGAGGAGCAGTCCCAGGTTGATGGGGAGCTTAGAGGTCGGCGGAGGATCGTCTTTACAACTGCTGCTTGTGGTTGTAAGCGGATTGCAAGGAGAGTTTCTTGTGGCTTAGGTACTGTTGAATTCTTTGAGGGTAAGGTTAGTTCTGGAGTCCATCTAGTCCAGCCACTCTGCACAAGCATGGCCAGCCAGAGCAGGTTGTCCAGGACTGTCCAGCTGGATTTTAAATATCACTCTCCAAGGACGGAGACTCCAGAGCCTCTCTAGACAACCCATGCCAGTGTTGGACTCCCCTTTTCATTGTGTTTAAACAGAACTTACTGCATTTTGGTTTGTGTTCATCACCTCTCGTCCTGTCACTGGAAATCTCTGAGAAGTGCCTGGCTGCATTGCCTTACGCCCTCCCATCAGGTTGTTGTTCCTCCTCTTATTTCTCCATGCTTCAGTTGGTGGAGATTTTCTGTACTGATAAAAATGGTGAGCACACACTTAGGTCACTTTGGTCTGAAATATGGCCTTAATTTCTCGGAACCATGATTCGGATAGCTGTTCCCTGTGAGACCTCCGTGTGCCCACCTGGGCCGTTCTGCTGTGTGGCTGTTTCTTTAACCCGTGTAATGGCCCTTTACAGGTTTGACACTCCTCTGCGAGCGTGACAGGCACAAATGTGCCCTTTGAAAAATCTCTTTTATGTGGAAGGTGGATGATGTCTTCCTAAGACACATGAATTGGAATAAGGACACTTGAGTTCTGCTCTCTGTCACAAATTTTTTGTATGACCTGAGATGTCTCATTAGCAAGTGACCAAAAGCCTGCTGGGAGTCTTTTCATTTGCCTTAATGGGCTTTGAATTAGGTGCTTAACTTTCTCAGACTCACTGCCCAATTTATCTAAAGGAGATGGTGTTATTTGCCCACCTCGTTGGGCTGTCACAAAATGAAATACACTATTACAAAGGATTTTGGGATCACCGAGTGGAGTGCTATTAAGTGCAAACCTTTAGCAGCAGTGATTGAAGTGCTAGTGTTTCCTTGAAAAACCGATTTCTTTTCACCTTTGTGTCTCTAGAAAGGCTGTGGCGTTCGGTGTGTCTCCGAGGAGAACGCGTTCTCTGAGGTGCGCAGGGTCCAGCCCCGCGCCACCTCAGTGCCCTAGTTCGCGGGACAGGGTGCGGGAGGAGACTGCTTTCGCCGTGCTGAATTCAGGATTGCGTGAATTCACACCTGAAGACGGGAGGGTAGCAGGGCTGTCTCATCATGCAGCGTTTCAAAGGGAGTAAGGAAAAGTTTGTACTTCTGTCTTATTTTATAGACTGATCTCATAAACAGGAGCTTCTGAATATTTATAGAGTTAAGTGGACACAAAACTTTACTGTTCGGATAATTGGGGAAAAATAAAGGAGTGGTTCACTTTGCACCTGCTAGATGCGATACAGAAAAAATAAACATTGACACAGCATTGTAAAGAAAATTGCAAATGCAATGGATTTCACCCCCATGCTTTCATCTTTCTTTTATTCTTTGTGTGGTTTTAGTAGGGTAACTGTTTAAAAAGTTGTCACCATCATCTTGTGTTTGCTTCTGCTTTTGTCTGGGGCTAGATGCAGTTCTAAAATGAAGCAGGATATTTTTGTGCATCTCCAACCTGACTAAAACCAAGCGTACCTGTTTTAGGCACAAGTCTGACATCATTTTTACTCACAACCAAATGTTATTCAGTATTTGGTAATTACTCTTCTTTTAAAAAAGCAAATCTTAAGCAAAGCTCTAAACCATGCAAAATCCAGCCAGTGCTGCGTTGTTTGCATTTGGTCCGGTTTCCTGGAGCTGTGGTTCCAGGCTTCAGACCGGAGAAGAGGGACCAAGAAGGTGGTGTCCTCTCCTCTCTTTGCTGGAAAGCAGCTATTGATAGCAGTTTCTAGTCCAGAGCAGGATTTCAACTTCACCAGAGTCCAGAAGACCTGGCCTTTTGCTTTCTTGCTCTTTTATCCTTCTTGTATCTTCCTTGTTCTGTTCTAATTCTGTAAGAATTTGTACAAAAGCGCCAGAACAAAAAGCCTCCTCGTTACGTGCAGCTTCTGCGCAAAGGAGGAAAGGAAGACTAGTTTTGCTGTACCTTGTAATGAAATTACTCTCTCCATATCTTTGTGCTCCTTAATACCCTTCCGAAGTTCATTGCTAACCTCCCCTGCCAGCCTGTGTGCTGCAGCGTTACGCACGATGTCACCGCCAGAAAGGCGTTACGGGTTTGTAATGCCACTGGAAGGCCCTGATAGGTTGGCAGGAATGAGGAAAGCTGCTTGAGGAACGCAAGAACTTGCCAATCAGACTGTTAATTGAGTACACGAGGTTCATGTGATGCAAAGGCAAGCTGTGAAGGTGCTGATGATAGCCAGGCTTCGTCTGTTGAGTCAGAATTAAGGATGAACAAAATCAAGATCTCCTTGTGGTTTGTTCTTGTCCAGCTGCAGCCAAGTATAAAAGACCCATCAAAGAAATTAACTCATTAGTTGGTAATTCTGTGCAACTTCAAAAAGAAATCCTTAACCCCTCACCAGTTTTTCTCTGACAGCCCCCTAAGAGCTGTGTAAAAATGACGTTATTTGCTTCATCAACTCGCAGAAGTGGCCTGCAGGAGCAGGCTATAAACTGAAGCTTTTAAAACCAGATCTATCCATAGGTGGAACAGTCAAAGCACAAATATCTTGTGACATGCACAATCTCCCCCAGTCACCCATGTCACACAGTGTCAATAGCCTGTCTGCTTCACTACACCAGACTTCCACAGGAGAACTACTCCAGACTTCAATAATTTTAATATTGTAACAAAACCTGACAAAAAGCAGCGAATTCAGAAATAAGGCTGCCACTCTGTCCTTATTGCAGCGTCACTTCGGCTAACTCTCCCCACCGGGGAACGCTGCCAAACCAAGGGTGAATTACGGATTATAAAGTTGGAAAATAACATGTTTTCAGGGCAAGGCTTCCAAGGATGTGGACCGTCCCTCCTGTCGTCTCATTGCCGCGGTGGCGTTTCGTTTATCGCGGGGGCGCTGCTGGGGTGGAGGATTGCAGGCCTGGACACTTGGGGATGTGAGACGGTAGGCGACCCTCAAAAAGTGTTTCATCAAACTGCAAAAATCCCTCTTAAAGCTCTTAGAGCCTCTATCTCGTGGGCTTTAAAACAACCTAAAAAATGCTGAGGTGCGTGAGAGGAAGATGAGCTTCCCAGGAAGCCTTGATTTGGACAGGCGGATAAGAACGGTGCACGATTCTGTAGGTACGTTAACCACGGTTTGTGACAGAGCCTCTGTTACTTCTGTTTTCAGCCTCTGGATGTAAAGTGTCGTGTGCTGCAGCAGGGCACATCCCGTTCTGGAAGAAAGTAGTGTTTGTGGAAAATTAAATAATGATGGGAAATACCCTAAAGGTGTTGTTTTGACTGATGTATTGGATAGTGGGCAGCAATTTTAAAATACTTTTTTCACTTTATTTATCTCCTTTTCCGCTGTGATAATTTGTCTTCCAAACAGGTACTTTGTGGTAGGCACTATGCACATCTGTTTTTTTTTTTAATTTGGGTAGGAAGTTGGATGTTCAGAGGTTTTGTTTGCTGCTAAGAGGTGCCTGGGTCTCTGCATGGTGGACTGTGCTGACTCCAGCACTGCTGGTAACCTCTGCTTAGAAAGAGGGTGCCCAGAAAACAGCAATTCTTAAAAAAACAAAACAAAACCCCAAATAATTCAGATTTGTGTGACACTCTTAATTCTGCTTTTATCCTGCGTTTTAATCCTGCTTTTCATGAACCTCATACAGGCCTTCGCTGCTCGTGGATTCATATTTGATGAAAACTCTTTTGTCTTCCAATCCAGGGCAGAAATCTGGCTCTGAGTTTAAAAATTCAGAGCACTCTTGGTGAAAATCTCTAGCTGCAGCCGTTGGGAAGGTCTTTGCAAGAGAATGACATCAATGCTTTATCTGTGACTGATTATGGCTTACGAGACCGTGTCGGCTGAACAGAGCGGATGAGTCGTCTTCTCTTTGTTGGCATGCCTGAAACTTTGGAAGTCAAATGTTTCTAGTTTATTTTCGGGGACCAACCTTGAGACTAAACTCCACAGAGCTCTTGAGTTTCGTGAAGAGTTTAAAGGCTGCTTGACCATTTCCTAGCGCTCGCACGTCAGAAAGCTCTGGGGGAGCTGAGCGTGATGCTTTTGTCTGGAGGACCCGTTCTGCCGTCCGGCTAGTCCTGGTTCTTCAGCAAACACAAAGGAGAAGCGGTGATATTGAGAGACAAATGGAAAGTAATTCAGATGGGAAGAAAATAGGTGGGTGGGTGCATGTCAGTGCGAGCGGAACATTTTGTACCGCAATGTGTTCCTTCCTGCTGGATTCACAATCCACGAGCGAGTCTCCTATAATTAACACATTGCTATTATCAATAAATGCTACGAAGCGGGACCAGGGGGAGTTGGCAAAGCCTCTGCCACTTGTGCAAAGGCCTCTCCAATCAAACCCGACTCCCACCTCACTAAGGAGCCGGTGGGAGCTGAGGAAAAAGGCACCAGGAGCTGGTAGTCTGGGTGTGAGCTGTTCCTTCCCGCAGCCCCTCCATTTCGGCTGGCTCCTGTTCAAGCCACGTTGGCATGTGCTGTCTCTTAGCAACTGCCAGCCGGATGCTCCCAGCCGGACGCCGGCAGTGTGCAGATCGGTCACCCGGCTTCAGTGGTGGTGGTGGAGCCTGGACCAGCCTCTTGAAAATTCCCTGTTGGAAATGACCCCGTTTTCCAGGGAAGTAGGTTTTGTTGGCTCAGACTAGCGAGTTTGAGCTGTTTTCTGGCAGCAGACGGACCCTGGCCATGACCAGAAAGGTGGAGCTCTGAAGATGACACCACATCCTTCATAGCTCAGCTGGGTGCTCCCACCTGAGGAAGAGAATCACCCGAGTTTTGCAGCAGCTTACTGTGTGAGCTAACGCACATCAGTGCAACGGGCACATGCTGAACAAGGATGTTTATAAATGTTACATATGTTCTAAAAAAAATTGACAAGATTATTTTGCTTTTAATTTTGGTTATTTGTTTGAGCTTTTTTGCTTGGTTTCCAGGACTTCTTTGGTCTCTCCTATACTGGTGGAATTTAATCCCTCTACAGTTACTGGTGCTTTATGTGTTGTGTTCTTTTATTTGCCTCTTTCTCCTGAAACCCTTAATTTTTAAAATGTGAGGTTCAGCTTCACGGCTCTCTATGAAAGCTGCTGGGCTACATCTCAAAGCCGCGGTCTCAAAAGGTAGGGCTTTGTCCTTGCCTTTTTCTGGGCTCGATCTTCCCTGCACTGCTCCTCAGTGTCAGCCATCAAAAATGACTGAGTCGTGCTTGTGTGAATGTATTCCTCTGGTTTCACTTTCAGCCTCGAGTTGTTTTTTCTAATGGAGCAATTTAGGTATATTCTGTTCTGCTATGCAGAGTCTTAGAGATTCTTTGAGTGCTTTCGCACACAGCATACTAAACACCATTTTAGTAGTAAACCTGATGACAAAAACAACATTTATTTTTTTCTAGACAGTGCAGGTCCAGGGGGAAATGAATGCCTTTGCACTATACTGTGGCTCAGTGCTAAAAAAAAAAGCATCTAGAAAGTCTGTGGTGCCGAGGGTGTGCCCCTAAGCATCTGTTTTGCTCTACGACGTCTCTATTATTCCAAGTTCCTGAACGGGGCAGAATAATGACTGAGATCATTGCAGGGTTCTAGAACTGACTCTTGGGCTGTGGCTTCCCCAAAGTCTCGCTGATTACCACACCATCTTCCTGAAAGCCCAAATAAGAATATTTTCTGGCATCACTCAACAGAATCTCATTTCTGCTCCCCTTGGACCTCTTTACATTTTGATGTGGAAGCTGAAAAGGCTCCCAAAAGCTCTTAGGCTCTCTTCTGCCCATTGGTGGAAGCTAAATCACTTAACTCGCTGTTAACCATTTTGAAAACAGGTTGGTGATTTCCTTACCTCGTTTGCTTGTTGAAGGTGGTGAGCGTGGAGTAGCGCTTGCTGTGGCAAGCAGAGTCGGGAGAGGTGCAAGCTGGACACGCTAGACAGGGCTGAAGAATTCCATTTGTACCATGAACCGGGGAAAAAAGTGGCTGGTAATTGATAAAGCCCTCAGTGAGTCACCAAGGTTTCCCTTTATGGGCAGGATAAAGCGAACAGCTGTTCTACTACATTCCATTCGCCCGAGTCAACAGGCCCGTTCTGATAGTTTGTTGATTATCTTACATTTTGTCAATATTGTGGTATGATTTCAGTGTTTGTTTTATTGTTACTCCGATCGACAATGTTTTATTTTGTGAGCTGTGATGAGGTAGCACTTGGGGTGCGATGATAAGAATGATTTATCGTGAATTGCCGTTTTGGCAGAGTGTTTCGTAGTAGCTACCACCCTGCTCTAGCTATTTAATAATTTTTTTGCTTTAGGCTTCTCTCTTGTGACCCCCCACCAAAATGATGTTTTTCTTGGCAGTCAGTGATTTAAGCTGTTGTCCCTATCACACGTGACTGGCTTTTTGTCTTACGGGGCAAACCGTGTTGTCTCTCTCCTCTTGAGATTGCTCCTTCCTGTGCCCTAGAGACTACGCTTGAAGTCTTCGGCCGTGGCAGTGATGGTGTGGCTCTCTGGGCTGCCACTGCAGCTTCAAGCCCAGTTCTGGAAGATGCTGGAGGAGAACCGAGTGGTGACGTCCAGGCATGAGGGGGACATCACCACACCCAGCCTCTGTGCCGGAGGCTCAGGGGAGAGTGGTGGCCATCGTGGCCATCTCCAAAGGGCACAGCGTAGCATCACTCCTGTAGTTCTTGGCTGCTTAGGATATCTTCTGCCGCGTACATCGGTGAGAGGTCCTGTTACCTGTTATGGGGGTATGAAGTGCTTAGAGAGTTCTAGAAGACCAGCTGTCATGCACCTGGTGGCAATATGACAGACTGGGTTGTAGGAACACGCAGGGAGGTGTGGGATGTGGAGGTAGCCTCCCAGCGACTAGATACGGGTTTTTATTGCTACCAACAGAAATCCGCACCGCGGTACAGAGGTTAGATGTACGGGCCCCCAAACAAATGATTAGTAAGATTCTGGATCTGAACCTTACTGCATCGTACATTCAGCCCTAACGTGCTTCATTCTAACTTCTTCCTGTGGACATACTCTATTGGAAACACATGAAAACGTTCCAAACGTAAGTGGCATGTCCCTAATAAATAAATGATTACACTGGGAGCAGCAAGAATATTTTTCTGTTTTCTTTCAGCTAGTGTTTTGCAAGTGTTAGCAATTTTCACAACAGTTCAGAATTCCCATACCCATCTGTGGTGATTTCCCTCAGACACCCATAAACCCACTTTCTGAAATTTCTTATGTATTTTTAACTGTGCTGGTAGAAATATTCAATTCGTTTGACGTGTATGAAGCACACTGCGTTGTCAAACCCTTTTTAAACTTCAGCAGCAAGTGCAGTGGCGTTAATGATAGTCATGTACCTTGCTCTGCCATTTCAAACTGCCCTCTTTATTTATTTAAGGTGTTCCAGTATCTTCCAGCACTCTCATTATTAGCAAATTTATGTTGCTCTTCTACCTTTTCATGCTTGCCAGGGCAAAATGTGTAATAATAGTCTGTAATTAAATCTTCCTCAACTTACTTTATCACTGTACATCTTCCCTACACATTTTCTTCTTTCCACCGTCCGTCAGATGATGGAACTGACAGAAAAGAAAGATACTGCTTGAGCTGCACAAATACCTATATGCAAATTAACCTGGAATTAATCTGAAACCCCCCCACGCACATTAAATTAGCATTTAATGAAGCTCTCAAGTTTTAGGATGTTAAAGCTCGTTTGGCTGAGGTTTGAATAGAGCTATTGGTGTTGAGGTTCTGCAGGGACTGGGAGTTTGATCAGGAGATGGGAAGGTTTTCAGCTTAAAGCAGCACGTCAGAAGTTTGGGTTGCAGTGATTCATTAGTAACAGGGCAGTCGCGGTGGCATCAAGCTGTCCCTTAGCAGTGGTGAGGAATGGACAAACCAGGGACGATGTCTTGTGCCTTTTTCTTTAAGGGAAAGCAGGTTTTCCCTTTCTGCTCTTGCTCCTGTATTAATCCTTGGTAGTGACCTGAAGTGGTCCTAAACATTTCTGAAGGGAATGAACTCTGCGGCTGAGAAAAGGGAAAGATTCCTAAAATGTTGCGGGAGTGTGTGATTAGAGCCCAGCTACAGCTTCCGGCTTGGGTTCAGACGGAGAGCGAGTGTCTGGCTCACCCGGTATCCAGCAGGTTACAGGGAACGTGACAAGGGAGAGGAGGGAGTTTTCCCCTAATTTCTAACACTACACTAAAAGAATGGCGTAAGTGGGGTGAGATTTTTTGCTTCTGAGTTTTTGGGAGGGATTTTTTGTGATGGGAAGTGGAAGTGGCTGAGTGAGAGTATGTTTACTAGTTAATATTGCACAAAGAAATAACCATTAGACTTCCACTTCCAGACAAACTTGCAGTATCCCATGAACGCATAAGAACATACGACCATCTCTGTGGGCTCTTTCCAGCTCAGAAAACTGCTTTGGAGCTTCGGGAAAAGGTACAACTAAAAAGCAGCTTCAGACAAAATCCCATTAATTTCCTTATTAGGTGAAAAAAAAAAAATACCAAGAGCAGAAATTGCCCATTTTTAAAAAATCTGCCGTGGAGGTTGTGGGGGAATTAATTGGAAAGGAAACCTCACGTTATAGATAGACCATGTGTCTCATTTTAGGTTCAGGCAAGATACTCAGAGCAGGGCTGGGGTTTTTAAACAGTTTCTACTGCAAAGGAGGAAAATGTGTTTTTTCAAGTGGAGTGGAATTAGTTTGTGAGAGGTTTAAATTACATGTTGGTCTGTGATAGTGAGGTCTGCACTAACTGTCCCTGTCCTGTTTTGTAATGGGGTGTTGAGTTTCTTCATTTTTCAGTCTTGTTTTTTGGCTGGAAAATGGTGAGTGCAGTGTACTGCCGGCACAGGAGCGCAGAGGGACAGCCCTGGCGGTGAACAGCCTCTCTGTAACTAGAGAAAGGAAACCAGAATTGCTAACAGAGGTAAGTAGAAACGACGGCAAAATCTAAGGAAACATTTTGGATTTTAAGCCACCTTGCAGCCCCCAGTGCTGCGTTTGCAGCACGGTGCTAAATGGAAGCGTGGGTTTGAGGACCATTAAACAGAGTTCCCATCTCCAATGAATCACAATTAGAGCAACACCTGGATTAATAAATTTGTGCTGATTCACTGGGGAAATTCGCCTTGTTTAATAGCCCTCAAATTTCTAAATAAAGTTGTTTATCTGTGGCAGGATGAACTGCTGAGAGCCAGGCTGGGCTGCAGAGCTTGGAGAAAGACTTCTTCAAGACCATTTGAAGGACTTTTCCAGTACAGCTGTGAGGTACCGTGCTCTCCTTTCCCAGGCTGCTCCTGTTCCCGTAGTTCTGCCTTTTCAGCATCCGCAGGTAACCTCGTTAGGTTTACAGTGTGATTCGGACATCGTGAGGTCGAGGGTTTGAACAGGAAACACTTAACTTGGAGGTAGGTGGCTTAGAGCTGCTGGCCTGTCCCCGAGGGATCACCAGCTCTCTACCGTCGGTCTCATGTGTGACAGCGCCCGAGTCAGATGGCTGAGGGCTGTTTTGGTGATACAAACGTGTCACTCAACATTTGTCCATCTTTGGCCGTTTTGTGCCTGCTGGGTCGCCTTTGTGTAGTTAAACGCTTCCTGTTGC
>NW_010404044.1:12755-32512 GCF_000710305.1 Buceros rhinoceros silvestris | reverse complement strand
GCGTCGTGTGTAAAACTGGCTGAATTTGCCTGACTTGGTGCCACTTTGCCAAGGCTTCATAGTCCTCCCTTGGGGTTTTTCAATATTATGACAGAGAATGTTACCTCTCGGATTATGTCTCCTTGAAATGCAGTTTTGAATCCTTAGAAGACAGGAGCATGGAGATAGGTTGGTTGTTTTGTTGGTTTTTTTTTTTTTAAATTGTTTTTTCTGCTGCTGCTTCCAGTTTGCAGACTGGAAGCTAACCCCAGCAGGAGATGTGCGTGAGGTCCTGTGTCTGCTGATGTCTGTGTTGGAGGAGGGTGGAGACGCGACCAGTGCCAGGGCAGTACATCTGCGTGCTCAGCTCTGTGCATCGGGCAGTGTGAGAGGCAGGGAGCAGTGTCACTGCCACCTTAGTCCCCATCGTGTCATTTGGCACCTGTCTTACTGCCCTGCTGGCATCTCAAAACTGTGCAAAGAATAAAAGCAGCTTTATACCCTTAGGTGAGGATATACAAAAGACATTACGCGAAAGACTTTGCTGTGAGCTGCAGCTGAAACCGTCAACCTCGGGAAGGTGATGACTACACGGGCAGTGAGACCCGTCCTAAAGAGTTCACCAGCCCCTTCTTGAAAGCTATAAATAAATGTATTTTTATGGTTACTGCTGAAGTTCCACTTCCCCACCTTTTCTAGCTCTTTCAGACATATGTGTTGCTGAATAGATTCAAACCCCTTGTATTTTGGTTTAAACGATACCTGCCTAGCGTTATTTATGCAGTAAATTCCCTGCTTATTCTGCACAAATAAGACACGTCAAGAATGAACGGTCTCGGTGTCGGTGATGAATGGCACTCTGCAGGATCTAGGAACATGTATCACTGGGGTTTGGTGATTATTCAGGTGGCATACGGTAGTGAGAGTGATTAACGCTGTACTGCTCAAATTCATCAGCGGATAAAAGCATTACATTACTGTGGTGCGCGCTGAAACAAGCTACTAAATCAGACTCCTCCAAGACAGCGAACATTCACTTCTCTTAAGTACTAAATAAACCTTCCATCTCTGGGTTAGAGGAGGTTGGACAGATGAAGAAATCGGGGCCAGAGTTATCTGTGTCATTTTGAAAGGTTTTAAAACAAGATCCCTAGAGCCGACTGGAGTTGCATGGCTGACTGTTAGCTGAAGGAAGTGAAGCTGTATGGGGCGCTTTCGAGAAAATGTGGTGAAAATGGAATTTGTTGAGGACACGCTTAATTAATTCTAAAGAAATCAGAGAATTGGTAGGAAAGGAGGGTAGAAAGGTGCAGAAAACCAACGCCTGTTACTTTTCAAGAATTTTTTTGGTGGAAAAGAAATAATAAAAAACCTGAATCTTAATCAAGCATTAGAAATAAGAAACCAGAGATGATGTGCAGCATATGCATGAAGGGAGTAGCCTACTCTACTTTTGTCTATTTTCCTCCTCTATACTGGTGAAAAGTGAACAGGAGCTTAGCTGGCTGTGCTGGACTGGTGAGAGCATCTCTCTGCTCTGCAAAAAGGTCAGTGGCAATTCTTCTGAAGGTTCAGCGCTTTTTCTTAATAGAGTCAAATATATATTTATCTGTACCTGAAATTAATTCATTTTTAGCCAGTCTTATGGCTGGGGCTTGAATGCTTAGAGTTGGCAACAATACCTCTGTGTTATGAAGGTGCACATAGGTGTTTGTGCGCCCACAGAAGCCTTTCTGTGGATGATCGTGACGTGATCCAGGCAGGCTGGGCAGCTCATTCGCCATTTACTGACCCCAGTTCCAGTGCCTTCAGCAGCCCGGCTGAAAGCATCGACAGAGAAATGTTTTTCCGTGATGTGTGCACTGAAAATCCCCGTTGCAGCTCAGAGTGGGAAATAGTCCTGGGTCTTTTGGATGGATTTAAGCCCTGCTACCATCTGAACAGACCAAAGTGGAAACGTGGTCTTGCTCCGTCATGTAGAAAAGCAGGAAATCTACTTTCCAAATGTAAAAGGCTTGCGCATAGGTTGCTGTGGGAGAGCTCCGGAGAGCGACTGTCGCTTTCCTGAAGTTTTAAAGAAGGCATCTGAGACTGTTCTAGAAATTTCTGAAATATACATGTCCTGCTCTCCCGAGGAAATGTGGGAATCGGACGTATTTTACAGACCTGCACATACACACTGCTGTTGAAAAACTTCAGAACTGATAAAATCTTTCAGAACCAGCATTTCCATGGCAGGTTGATGTACATGACTGCGAGACAATGATGCTATGAAAGTTTCATTGACACACATTTGGGCTGACCTACTTATAACCGTGGTGCCTTGCAGACAAACCATCACCCGAAAGAAATATGCCCCATCAGCTATCAGGTGGTAGAAAGCGTCAGCAGCGGCAGGAAATTGGTGAGTGCATCTCGCCATAGCCCCGGCCTGTGAGGGGTGAGGCAGTAATCTCTTTCCAGAAACTGAACTGGTAGATGTTAGGGTTTTTCTACCTCAGAACAATAAATTGTTTAAAAATAGGTAACTTAGGGCTGAGGTAAGTTTGCATCTGTCTTTGCCAGGTAGCTGGGAAAATAAGGGATGTCTTCATCTTGATTTGAAAGACTGAGAGGAAATACAGTAACAGTCTTCAAGCTGTGACACGGCTGAGATTCACGCTGCAGAGTGAATGAATCCCTAATGAGAGGAGTCGGTCGGCATGGGGCAGTTCACGTACGGGAGATGTGGTAGCTCCAGGTCTGGAGGCTTCCAAGACACACATCTCTCTGAAGTGGCTTTCCGTAGAGCAGATCTTGCTCTTTTGCGTGTGCGGCAGAGTGCAGCACGGAGGTACCTGAGCTCTGGCATCCCTGCTCAGACCAAGCTGGCGTGAGATTTGCCACGCACAGTCTGGGATTGCCAGCTGCATGCAGCACCTCTGGGGGGCTTAGGGATGCAGGTCCCGCGTCAGGACCGCTTCCCGGGCTGATGTGCCCGTTCCCCTGCACACTCAAACTCCACAGGGATGTACTAGCGATATTTGAAGTGTGGACGTGGTTTATCAGGCACCGGGGAGGCCTGAACACTGGTTTCCCACATCCCAGGTGATTAGTCTAATCACCAGAACAGACAAATAGCTGCCTTCCCTGTGAGTTATGTAGTTATTCTCACAAACCGGCTCAGTTCAGGATTACTACTCCATTACAGCCAAGCAAGTAGGCTGCTAACTTGGTTAGATGAGTTTCCTAGACATTGGATGATTTGTACAAAAGGAAATTCTGCACTGAACCTCAGCAGCTGTCCTGATAAAGGTTTTTTTAATGCAAAAAATTGAGAACAGCATTGGTGTCAATGACTTGAAAATTTCTCACTGTTTTATTTCTTTGGAAAAACCCTGTGCCCCTTCTGTACATCTAATTTCTATGTTGACTGGCTCCTACCCGCTTGTGACTGTTGTATTTCCATCTCCCCAGAAGGCAAGCTGGCAAGGTTGTCCCCTCCTGGTAAATGATGATCACTTCCCAACCTTCCTGACATGGAATGTAACTCCACATTTGGGATGGGAAGAGCCCTGCTTACCAAACTGATAGCCACTTGTTATAGGGAAACAGATTTTTGAATGAAATCTTTGCACCTAGCTTTCATATATTAAGTGGAAGAAAACCCCCATTTAACAACTCCTCAAAAAAAGAAAAAATAGATCTTTTTCCTGGTGTCTTGTCAGAGCTGCAGTGTTTAGCTTTGTCTTTAGGATCATTTGGGTTTTGTTTAGACATACCTCTGCCCCCATGCTTATTTCTTTTTCCTTCTGCTTTGCCTTATAGATTACAGAGGTACTAATTAGACCACTAGTGGCAAGATGAGATATGGTATTTCTCTTTTCCAAGCTCTGAATCTTGCTCTCATCCAGTGCTGGTGTATCTCTATGACTTGCAAAAAAAAACCAAAACCAAACCAACAACAACAACAAAAAGCTGAACAAAACTTGCTCCTGCCACTCTAACTTAATTGGGTATCTTCCAAACTTCATCAGGCTCCTAGTTTTGCCCAAATTATGTTTGTCGGGTCCTGCCACCAATAATCTGACGTAAGCCATCACGTAGTTTTGTCCACCTATGCCTGTTAAAAGAGCCCGGCTCTGGCTTTGGCTCCAGTCCCATGGGAGACGTCCACTCTGAGCCCATTAGTCTGCAAATCAAGGAAGGTCTTTAAAGAGACCTAAATACCTTGGAGATACTTGGGGAATAGCTCTGGTGATTATTTTTGTGCTGGGATAGATGAAATGTGAGTTAGGAGCATCCCAGAAGAGCCAGAAATTTGGGTCTAAGTGCCAAGATGTGGCTCTCGCCGGCTGTTAGTTCATGTATGGAAGAGTTCTGACGTAGTAAGTTACTCCTAGAAACAGCCTGCACAAATGCAGGTGACACTGCAGACTCTCTGGGCTGCCCAAACACAAGAAAAAGGGAGTAAGTCCTAGAAAAAAGAGTTCCTAACTGTGACCTGGTGTCCCACCAGCAGACCGCGTCTGCTGCAGGGGGCTGAGCCAGCTGAGGCCAACCTAGGACCCACCAGACAGGTCTTTCCTCCTGGAGCGGCTCCACGACGTCTGCAGGAGCAAATTACTTTCTGTTGCTGAGCTAGAAGTTTTCGGGCCACTTTATTCTTCTCTCTTCTTTTTTCTTTTTTCTTTTTTCCTTTCCTTCTTTCCTGACAGCCTGAAGAACTCATTGGTGCTGTAATGAAAGGCAGGCTGCGTTCCCTGTCATGTCAAGAATGCTGCATCGGGGAAGTCGACATGATTTCATGGCTAATGATTCACTCGCTAATATCAATGTGGGCTGCAGTGAGGATAACCAAGTTGAGCTGTCTTAGATCAAATGATTCAATTAGGCCAGCTGTCCCTATTTGTCATGGCTCAACTCGCTTTCAAATTACCTTTCCAAAGAGTGTACGTGCCTTCGCATAGAACTTAACAGCTCAACTGTTTTACAGAAAGGGGATGTTTAGCCGTGATGATGAGGGGGAAGAAAGACGTCCCTTTTCATCTGCACTGAATGCTTTTCCTTAGCAGTTACAGTATGCATTTGCCAGGCTAAACTTTAAACATCCCCGTCGAGTGTGAATCACTCAACTGTCCTGGTGACAGAGCTCTCTCAGATTTCTATATTATCTGTTGGCAGGTTAATGAAAATAGAAAAGAAAATCTAACCGAGTGTGCAAATGCATAGGGACAGCCGACGGGGAAAGGAGGAACCGGTTCATAGGAACCGAAAATAGACACAGCGACCCTCAAGTGTATCCTTTAGGCTTAAACCGAGCTGAAGTCACTAATGGTCGATGATCGTCTGTGAGGTGTCTAGCAAAGAGCTTTTCTGCAGTGCGCTGGTCGTCTTGGTTAAGCCACTTACTCCTTGCTGTGTTATCCATCCTGGGAGAACCGCCCTGCCATCCCTCGGTAGCAGCCCTCGATGCTGCAGAGGCAAACTGGAGCCGGCGGCTGGCAGTGTCAGCGCACGGAGCCGGGGATGGATTGGTGTGGAAATTCAATTACCCTTGGTGGTGGTCCCGGCAGTGCTGCGCGGGGAAGCTCCTTCTGCCGAGGCTGAAGCAGAAAGGAGGCGGCGACCGTCCTCACAGAGCTTCCACCCGTGGGCACGGGCTGGCTTGTTAGCACTGCAGAGGTGATGAATGGGGGGAAAAACCACCTGGATGTACACGAAACTGAGGAAGGTTATTACAGACATAACAATCACTGCTTTAAGTCTCACATTTTCCCTGTAGTGGGATTTGGCTGCTAATTCAGGCCTTCTCGCTTTAAATATTTTACTAATATTCCAGTGGCATCTGAAGAATTCTCCCCTGCTGCCTGTATGGGTTGTTTTGTACTACATATATATTTATTTTGCCTGAGCTCTCTCTGGCAATCAGACCGAGTTGGAAAATAGCAGTAGTATTTACTAGAAAAAGGAGACAGTTCCTCCCTGCTCTGGACTGAATAGCTTGTAATTTTGTGATCGTGCTGTCGAGCGAAATACACTGCTGGTTTCGAGAGAGGCTGTTATGAGGGGAGCGTTTTCCATTTGTCTAAGAGAAACAGTTGAAACTGGAACTGGCTGAACTTTGGTTCTGAAAAATTTGTGAAGGTTTGGTTTGTCCTCATCCCATCTTTCACTGAAAATAGAAACATCCGTTGCCAAGGGTTAGGGCTGGGCCAGCCGCTGGAGGAATGACAGGCGCTTTCTGTGTGAAACGTGTGAGTGAACCTCTAAAAAGCAGAACGTTTTGAGGAGCTCCGTTCAGGATTTGTTCGTGTTCTGACGGGTTATGTTGAACGGTGATCTGTGAAGTCCTTTGAGCTGATTGGTAGGAGATATTGGGCATGCAATGAGTGGGCTAATGGGATGGTAATGTGGAGAGATGCAATAAATCCTCATTTGCATCGTGCAGCCCAGAACAGCTCTCTGGACCCTTTCATTCAGAGTCATGGTTAGGGCTGTGGACCGCTGGGATCGGTGGCCTGACACACGGAGTTAGGAGTTGGCAAAGTCTCCAGCGATGGTACTTGATGCTTCTGGAAATGAAGATATATGGATCCATGACATTCTTATACCAACTTTCCTTTTTATTTTTTCAGAAAACTGGGGAAATTTGCCAGCTTTAAGCCACTGTGACTCAGCAGGACTCTGGGAGCATAGGCGTGGTGCGGTGCTCCTGCCCCAGCATAGACCTGCTGCTACTTTTTCCTCAAGCCCTGACGCTTCTCTGCTGCAGCCGAGCACATTCTCCTTTCCTCAGCCCCACTGGTTTTGGGTTTGGTTTTTTTTTTTGGTGGGAAATGGGGATCAACACAGATTGTACTCTGGAATCAAGACAATTTCTGACTTTTTGAGTCACAATCTTAAAGCAATCAACAACTTTTTACAAGGAGAGCATGGAAGAATTCCCCTGCAGCCTCAGCACCGGCTTAGAAAGCCCGTGATACTCTAAGGGTCTAAAATGTCTAAATCAGCCTCCTGCTAGAAATGTCCATGTGTGGGTGTAGAAGTAATAAGGCAGTTTGTATTGCCTGGCTCACACGTACCCAGTGCTACACAGCGTCCAAGATGCAACTGTGCCGTATTAGTTATATATAAAATATTAATTCTGAGGAAGCAGAATGTAGTTTGCCTGCTGTCTAAATTAACACACACAGGTAAACACATCTACCAGCCCTATGCCTGGTATTTGTATTTGTTAATTAATTCAGTTAATCAAAACCATGATGCATTTTGGAGCTTGTAGTCAGCGGCTTTGACTGCAGAAGACGTAGATGTGCGTGGGCAGGCTGTGGGGCTGAAGGAAAAGGAAGGGTTTGCTGTAGGATTCGGTGGAAAAGCTTTTCGAAGGTCAGGAAAACCTGAGTGATAACAGTCAGGAAACGTGGCCTGACCAAGCTGGTGCATTGGGGTTTTCATTCACTTCTGTGTGCTGTGTTTTCTTCTTTTTTATTCCCCGTGCACAAATCTTGGCAAGGAGGTAGAACCCAAGGAAAGTGACATTTTCCTTCCAGAGATTTTAAAATGCAGAGACTGCTCAATAGATTTCTGACTATACTGAAAAATCCCCTTGAGCTTTGCCTTGAAAAACACCTCTCGGTGCTCCCATTGCAGCCTCCCCCCGTTTTCTCTTCCGCTTGCTCATAGCTCAGGGGGGGACGTTTCCAGCCTGCGGTCTCTGCTCACTTGGAATAATGTTTGTTTGCATGAGTAAACCAGCTAAAGTGGCTATCGCTGAAGTCACAGCTAGGAGATGAAACCAGTTGGGACTGTTCCCATGTGAAGTGAGTCAGGTTGCTCAATCAGGTCCGCGTGTGAATCTTTCCTGTGTCCCAAAGGTATTTTTCCCATCTCCTTAGAAAAAATTTTCTTCTACAGCACCAGGCAACAAAAGCCTAAGAACGCAAAGTACGAGGGGAAATAAAATCCTTTTAGCTCTTCTCTCTCACCTTTCTCTCCTTTTTCCTTCTTCCTTAGCGCGACTAAAAAGAGAAACCTCTCGTGGATTTTTATAATTCCTGGTTTTTATCAGTTTGTTGTTTTCATTCCATTCTTGCCCAAATATATATGGTGCGTGGGCTATTTTTTGTTGAAATCTAAGCATTCCCCTTGGGTCTAGTGTTATCTTAAGACAACGCAGGGTTGTGAGGTGTTAATGGTGTTTGCTGTGCAGTATCTACCCTAGCATCCCCTTCTGCAACAAAGCAGAGCCGGAGAGTGTAAAAGCAGAAGAAATATGAAAACTGTAAAGACCTTTAATGTGTAAAAAGGGCCAACTAATGTGTGTCAGCTCAGCCGGATGCCCAAGGCTAAATCTCTTGATGTGGGATGGTGATTCAGCTGTCAAGGTGCCTGAGTAGACTTGTGATCATCATAATGATTGGCCATGGAATGTTTTTGTGGGTTTTTTGGGTGTTTGGTTTTGTTTTGGGGTTTTTTTTTGTTTTTTATTTTTTTTCGAAAGGCAATAAACAGAAAAGGTCAGAGTTATTCAAATGAACCAACGGCTCGTTTTGGTGGAAATACAGCAGGGCTCGTTAACTCAATTCACATCTTTTGTGTCAGTTTTCTGACATACCGTACATCTGGAAAAATGCAGTGATTTGTAAAAGACATTATGTGCCTCTTTCCCCCAAAGGTTTTGTTTACAGTATGTAATAAAATATGATGCAGTTTTTCATGGAGATGGGATCTGATTATTTGTTTAGATGTAACATGAAAGTATCAGTCTGTGAAATGAACAGCGCAGGAAGTAAGCAAATGCTCAAGATGTGTCTGCTAACAAAATAGCAAGTTCCTAAGCACTCATTCAAGTGAAAATCAAAGGCTTCGGCAACGATTCCTTTTCCCCTTAAAATCAGCCCCTTTGGACAGTGTCTAATATTTTTGGTGTTGGTTGCCATTAGCGAGGCTGTGTTTTATGGTGACAGGGACGTTCCTCCTCTAGGCAAAACTGAAAATCCAGGTAATGAACTGAGAACTCAGGGTTTCAGGTATCCCAAAGCATCAGCACTTCGTACAAACACACGCACTGAGCCAGCCTGAAGGTCCTCATCTGGTTTGATGTGCTGACGTTGTTGGCTAATACTGAATGTCTGAGGGAAGCTGATTTAATCTGGACAAGTGGTTAAAGTTGTATGTAACTCTTGGGTTTAGTCTACAGAGACTTTCCTTCATCTTCCTTTGTTGTGCTTCAGATCAGCAGCCTTGAAGCGTGTGGAATACTTAGCATGCGTGTCAGAAGTTTGTGATGCAACCCCCACTCTTCCCTTGTAGCTTGTGCAGGTGCTCTCAGACTTTAAAAGCAACTGTTTGTTGGAGTATGCGTTTGCAAACTGTCAGGAAGCAAATGACATTTGTGAAAAGCAGGTTTTTCTTTTCTGCTCGCAAATTGGAGGCAAATGTGTTCAGGCAGTGGTCAGAGCTGTGCTTTATGCCTTATCTGTGTCAAGGCGTTACAGTGGGGATGTATGCAAAGATGTACCAAGACAGCTACTGGGGCCAACCTGATTTTAAACCAAGCAAACGAGAAGCTTTATTCTCTGTTAATAATCGTCCGTGGAACTAGCAGCTTTGCCTGATACTGAGCTTCTCTGCTGTACAGTCATGCCAGCCCGTTTCAGAGTTCTCTAGGTCGTACCCTATGCACCAGCGCTGTCTCTGAGGGGAGCCATCCTTGTGATGACATTGTTTTTGCTCGCCTTTAGGTTCCTTGTACAAGACAGAAATGAGGGACTAGTTTTTCTGCATAACCAAGTTGTTCAGCAGAGAGGGAAGGGGTCCTCCAGAGGGTGATTTGGAGCGGGAGAAGATTAGCTTAGGCTAATTCACACAACCAGGTTACTCCCCGCAGTGAAGCAGTGTGGGTGCCTGCCCTCTGCGGCCCCGAGCCTCAGTGCTGGGTGCCAGAAAGCCCTATGAGCAAGCAAAGACATCTCCCCTTGTCGAACGCAGCAGAGTCCTGCTTGTATCCGTGGGGATTATGAGCAGAGCTTTCATACTTTGTCACCAGGATGGCAAGACAAGGCTGAAAACTGGTGTGAGTAAAACGAATGAATCAGCTCTGGTGAAGGGTCGGGAAAGCTCATGAGGTATCTCTGGACTCGCGACTCCTCACAGGCATCCCGCTGCAGAAAAGGCCACCGAGCACCAGGAAGGTTATTGCACCAGGAAGGTTATTGCACCAGGGACTGTCTGCCCAGGCTGGGGAGAAGCTGCTCTGGGAGTGGATATAATGATTAACGAATGGAGTATCCCAAACTGGTGTTGCAAAGAGGCCAGAGTTTGGTTTTATACAGTCAAATTAGTGCAATCAGTGTAAACGAGTTACATCGGTGTAAAGTCCCTGGGCATGCGTGACTTGGCTTGCGGCATCGAAAAAAGCAGCAGCAAGTTCATTGACTCTCGGTTTGTTATAGCTACAAGCTTTCATATTAGACTGTTTCTGCTAAAACAGAAAGTTTGGGTAGGGGAGAAGGTACAAAAGAGCAGATTTTCCTTGTGCCAAGTGCGAGTAGGCTTATGTGCTATAGGCACACACCATTGCGACTGCTGCCTGCGTTCTAGCGCCAGCTTCCAAGTATTTGAGAGCTGAAGGCAGCCCAGGCAGTGACTGCTGGGACTGCAAGGGGTTAACAGACAATTTATGTAAAGTCTTAGTATTCTGCAAAATGAAATGTGCATGTGAAATGGAAAAAAAAAGGAAAAGATTATATTTGTCAGCTGTGCTACCATATGTTGCTCTGGCGGAAGCACAGCAAAATGGTGACAATTTCTATTTTATTGAATGAGGGTCTGTGTTGATTTCCATTATTTGAGAGCGTTTCTGGACAAACAGAGGTATCTTCATTATCGCATAAAACTGTGCTCACCAGTAACCTAGAATATCCATGGCTACAGGGCAACCTGGGATTGCAGTCTCCTTGAAAATAAAATATCAGAGAATCAGCCCAGTCCATCTGCATATTTTAATGGATTTAGCCCTTGGAGGGCATGGGGGAATAATCTGGTGAAAAGATAAGTGGCAGATACAGGAGATACAGACAAATTTAAAATCTGAGGAGAATCTTTAAAATCGGAGGAGAAGTTATCTCATCAGCATGATTAAAACAAGTGTGTGTAGAGGCTTTGGTGGCTGCAGACTCCTCTCAGCCATCTGGTCATGCTGGGAGGCAGGGCTTCATGGTTTGGGCACGGAGCTGCACAAACGTAACTGCCTTTCGCCTGGACATCGGCTGGTGCGTTTGCCTACCTCTGCTGTGTCACATGAACTAACTTGCTTGTTGGCGTTTTACAGCGTGAGGGGTAGCTGTGCCATTCCCTTTTCTGTGCCTCGGACCTGTCCCAGAAGGTGCTGCTTTTGCTGTTCTAGGGTCACAGCTTTCTCCCAAGATTTTTCTCAGCTTGCCAGGACCTCAACGTGTAAGCTGCAGTGAGCTGGGTGCGAAGGGTGACTGAGCATCCGGGGCTCTTCTCGATGGCGCGTGCACCGGGGGAACACAGCGTCTCTCTGGGCCATATGTCGAACGCCAGGCATGAGAAAACAGTTCCGTGGGGCACTAGAAATGATGCTCATTTGCTTTCTGGACAGCAAAAGTTAAGCTTTTATTGCCTCTCCTGCTTAATGTTACTCAGCAGCCCTTGAGTGTCTCTTCTTCCAGTGACCCCAAAGCTTTTCTATCCTTGTCAACCCTGCCGCCGATGAGGAACCATCATTTTCTGGTGGCTAATGACGCCATGGGGCATTGCGGTACGTCTGTTTTGCCTCACCAAACAAGCCAGGCTGGTTCCAGCTGCCTGAGTGCCTGGCCTGGGAAGGTAGAGAAGTACCTGCGCCGGCACCACGCGCACCAGTGGGAACAGCTCGGTTATGTCCATGGGGTTCTGTACCAGCCCCTCAATCCCTGCCAAAGACACAGCCAGGCAACATCCCGGCGGGGCTGGCGCCTGGCTGGCCGGTTTGGGTCTGCCAGAGCAGGCCCCCAGCCCTGAGCATCCCATCCCCACGCTGGTGTGCTCTGTGTCATACGGCCCAGGCTCCAGGGGCTTCTGCGGGAGCGGGTGGGATGTGTCCCCTGGGGGCTGGAGGGCAGCACCCTTAGAGAGAATTCCCTGCCACAGCCGGTGGGGCAGTGGGACAGTTACTTGCCAGATACTGGCAGCTACCTGCTAACAGGTATGTTAATAGACCACTTGGTAGGGAGCGGTGTGTTCCCATTTCAGATTCAGCCCGTTAGAATTCTTCCAGGGGCACAGAGGGTGGGGATGTGCTGCCCTCTCCCCTCCTACTTTGCAGCAGGCAGGTTTGGGGCTGCAGAATCCCTCGAAGGCACCAAGCTGATACCACTGCGTGAGGCCAAGGGGAGCTCTGCAGCTGCTGAAGAACCATGCTCTGGAAAAGGCAGAGTAGAACGGTGGTTTCTTGCACTCCTGTTGTTTGGTGTCTCCAAGGCGACCCTGCCTTCCACTGCCGCAGGGTTCTGTTAGGGGCTGAAATGCCCATTTCCAACAAGCGCTAAGAAGCCTTGTGCTTCTTAGTTTGTGGTTTGCTTTCAGCAGGCTTGACCCCAAAGCTGACACACTCGTGGGACTTGCCGTAGCAGTAGAGGAAGTGCTCGTGTCTCAGCTTCCATGGGTTAAGCTCCTCTTTTTTTGTCTGAATCTGAATGTTTAGTTCTGGGGATTCTATCTGACACTTTTATAGCGTGATCATCCTTCACGGCAAACAACAACATAACGTCTCATTCCAACAGAACCACACCTCGCTACTTGTCCTTCACGTTGCCTTTCTTAGGACACGTTCGATTTCTGCTGTTCCTTCCTAACGCTTTGGGCTTGGAAGAGAATAAACGAGGACAGATCACCTACTGTTAAAGCGAGTGGTATTTTCTCAGCGTTTCTGTCCTAGTTTCTTTTCCAGTCTTGGTATTTGCTTTCTGAGTGCTTTTGTGTGTCAAAGTAAAATTCTAAATAAGAATTCCACATTGTGGTCGTGTTTTGGAAGAAGAAACTGCTCTGTCCTGGAAGGGAAACATAAAATCATGAATTAGGAGCTGGCTGTATTAATAACTGTTTCTCGGACAATAGTTTCCAGGATCTCTTAAAAAGCTGGCGAGGTTTTAATCATTCTCGTGGATCTGAAAGTGAAACTTGGTGTAATCACTAAGCTTTTAGGGAACCTACCAAGCTGATCTGTGAACTAGATATCCTCTTAAGGTAAGTGTGTTGGATGGAGTGTCTTTAGTGTCTGGATTTTCCTCAGGGACGGCAATACACGGCCGAGGCCATCCGACAAAATGTGTCTCGGTGTGCTGCTGTGTCCGTACGTCACTGTGCGTGTGCTGCTGATTGCCAGCCTGTGTCGTAACTGCTGACTGTGAAGCAGAATAAGTTAATGTTTTATTTGAGATATCTGTTTTACTGCGATTTGACTGTCTTTTGCATACATCTCTCTTGTAAATGTAAACATATTAAAACTTAAACTTGAAACTATGACAGCATGTGTTTAGACATCACTTCCAATAATCTATTTAAATAGCTTACGATGAGGAAAACTTGAACAGCACATCTTTAAATTAAGTCAGATTGCTAAATCAGGAGAAATCATTAGCTCGGTGTCTGAGAAGCAAGCGGCAAACGTTGCGTGCTGTGGAGAGCTGCGCCCTGCTTTGGAGATCCACGTCAGAGGAGGCAGGTGGTTTTGAAGTTCTTAAATCACCGAATGGAAGCTAAAAAGCTATTTGGGAGCTGAAAATGTTAAAAAAAGAGTAATTTTAGGAAATTTTATGTTTTGCCTCTTTTTTATATGATTTTTAAAATAGGTTGGGGGATCTATGAACAGGATGTTCTCTTGTCTTGAAGGACTTTCTACCTCTCATCAAACCTTTTTATAATCAGTCACTTTGAAATGCAAGTCAGCATTGATATTTTTGTCTAGCATATTTTAAATTATTTTATTTCACTACTATAAATCTGCAACAGTAATTTTCTGCTTTGAAATTGAATTTTGATGTCCACCCGAAAGCGGTGTAGCACAAACGTAAAGACACAATCCAGTAAGTAGAGAAGGGCGTTTAACATAGTGTTTCATAATACAATAAAAAAGGGGAATACATGTACGTTAAACAATACAATTGTTTTCAGCATGAATAGTGTATCGCTCTGGAAATATTTCAAATTTTTTGTAAAAGCTACTTCAGAGCATATTTATTTGCAGCTAATTGTTGCCAAATGGTGAACTAACATTTTAAGAAGAGGCAGGCAGCTCCCGTTAGAGCTCCCTCGTTGTGTTTGGAGTGAAGCTCCTGAGCATCACCATGTTTGTGCTATAAGCGAAAATCTGTGGGGCTGGTGAGGGCAGTGTCTGGTCCCCTGTTAGTGTCACCCCCGTGTTCGTACACACTGGGAGAGGGTCTTGTTGTCCTCGTGTCCATCATTAGCTGGTGAGCTGGCGGTCTGTAACTGGTCTGGAGAGCCCAGCCCTTCCTAGGATCTGCTGGGCAGCCAGTCTGAGAGCGCGCCGGGGCATTTGCTTCGGATATTTTGGGGAGTAGCTTGGAAGTGTTCCCAAAAAGTCCCCCTGGGTTAAAAGAATTTTATTACCATTGCAAAGCAGAATTTGGAATGGCAGATTTAAAGCTGTCTGGCAAGCTGTGGCACCTTCAAGGGCAGGCATTAATATGCCATCTTTTATTATATGAATCGCTTTTTCCCCTTGGGCTTCCTCCCGTGCCTAGGTCAGATCTGCTTTCAGTCCTGTGGCAAAATTCGGAGAGTAAGCGGCACGGTTTGTAAGCACTGTGATGATATTTGGATTAATCAAGTATGGAATAATCTGAGAAGAGTTATGAAAAATACTGATTTTAAAGTAAGCATTGATGAATGTGAAGTCGTGTATACTGCAAAGAATAATGAGAATTATAATTTGCATTTCCAGACTCAAATTGTAACAGGTTAATGAAAATTTCTCTTTCAAGTATGATCTTGATACGCTGTTATACCAAAAGGAAATGGTGGCACATATAAATAACTGTAGGATAAAAAAAAAGGAGAGACGTTGTAAACCCCATATAAATATACATCACTTGCTGCACCTTCCCACAAGGTAGTGGCTAAACCTCGCTACTAAAAAGACCCAAGAGACAAATACAAGGCCTTGAGATAAATGAGGATAATTCGGAGATGTACGTCAGACTTACGTCTGACAAGAGAAGGGATGCCTGGGTTAGCTCTGGGTGTGTGTAACCCGGACCTGGGTCCTTTTCCAGATGTCTAGTAGAAAGACACCTGGGAGGAGGACCCCAGCGCAGGGCCTGAGAGCAGGGGTGTCACCGCACAGGCTGGCGGAGCCTGGAGAACCGCTGACCGAGGGCTGCTGTGCTCTAGGGCTGCTAGAAGGGCTGAGAGGAGGCAGCGGAAGAGAAGCTCGCTGCAAACCCGCGAGCGCCTGGGAGGCCACCAAAAGACCACCTTCAGGAAGGTGTGAGTCTCTCCCAGGCCTCTGAGATCGTTAGTTTAGATAAGGATAAGCAGGCGTTTTTGCTGAAGTTATTTTGGGAAGATTTTCCTTGCATGTATGAAATGCCTTCCCTTCTGTTATAACATGTGTGTATAGTTCAGCCCTTGTTTGTGTAATTCCCTGTACGTGTTTAGCCTGTAGTGGTTTATGTTAGACTTTAGAATAAACTTGTTTTGTCATTTTCCGCTCACCTTCTGTCTGCTATTTATAACTATATGCAGCAGCAATTAAGGAGGGAACGAAACAGCCTAATGCGGTCGCCCTTGAAACGGTGCTCTGCGACGTAAGGAGGGGTAAGAGGACTCGTGCGGCGTGTGGGCAGGAATAACAATTTGCTGACAGATTTTTCATCCCGTTTTCCTCCAGAAGTGATATTGAATTCTTCCACTGGTCTTTAAAAACATAAGGTACAAAGGGGTAAAACCTGATGTGCTGAGTATGGTTTGTTATCACAGGAGTTAGGTAGTTCCTTTCTTGAGCCAAGTGGCATTTGACCGTTTCAAACTAAAACATACAAATAATTTATGGGAAAATGTGCTGAGGAAATATATTTCAGACAATGCCATAATGACAGGAGAAAACCCTACCTGAGAATTTCCTGCATCTGATCTCCTCATACTGAACCACATCAAAACGGCAGGAGGAGAGGGCAAGAAGGACCTGTACGTTTCTACTGCAGTAAGGCAGCAGATCCCTGCTGCGTGCTGTTCTTCTTTTGGGGTGTCTTTTGGTCATGCCCACATTCGCAGGGTGATTAGGATGTGCTGGAGGTGCTACTACATGAAAATCTACGGTTACGGATTATGACAGAAGCGATTTGAATGTCTTTCAAAGCTGCTGTAGTCTGCTCAGGTTCTTTACCACGCCCAGTGCCACGGTACCCGAGTTTTCCCCTAGAGCATTAAATAGCAGGAGCAGAATCTGTCACATGCGGTTTGTTCTCCTAGTATAAATGCAAGGTTAGGTCAAAGTCTTCTTCACCTTTCACAGTTAGACATGCTTCATAAATATGAACTCACGTACGTATGTCATTTTTTGGGTTGGTCTTGGGCTTTTTCTTTTGCATGTCTCCTCTCCTGAGATTTTTGGGTTTTCCGGTTTGATACACATTACAGTGCTGAACCACAAATGTCTGGCATTCAAAAAGCTGTTGGATCAAATATGTGGGTAACCTGGACAATCAAAACTTCCAAAGACATGACAAATCCAAAATTACTTTATTTTCTGTATTAAAGCCTTGCAGGCATCCCCTTACTGAGTTGTTGAAATCTAAGCATGGACGTGTTTGGGGCAAGGGCCGTTTTTGTGGAGACCACGTGTAGGCAGGAATCTGAGTTTTGAATGCTTGCTTACAGCAGATGAAAAACAAGAAATGAAGGCTTCAACCAAGAAATGTTAAGACTTAATCCACCCCTGCAAGACCATGACCTTCACGACTGGTACAAGTCTGATAATAAGTCATCTGTGTAGGCAGGTACCGGGAAGCTGCTCGGTTGGGTGACTTCTCCTCCGTGTGTACTGCTAACGGCTTGCAGTTATAAATCACAACATTCTTGAGTGTCAGGGTCTACTCCGTATCAGCTGTCATTATTGGCTAATGATAATATTTGATAATCATGTTGGAATCTTATGGATTTTGACAATCTTTAACTGTTGGCTTTGTTATGGCAACATAACTCCTACTCCAGCCAATTGATGTGTGAATGTGCCCAGTAACTTCTCACTTTATCATTCCCTCAAGTTCAGACTGTATCTCCCGGTACTAACGGAGCAAGCATTTTGATGGCACGCTGAAATCTCTGCAACTGTGATGCATTATATTCTTAGAGACTCCCAGATTGCTAACTGCCTCATCAGATTCTTCAAGAATAGCTTTTGAACGCTGTTGTGTAGACACTTACAGCACCTCCCTTCATCTTACGTCGTTCAACGGATAGCTTGTGCCAGTACAAGTTCGTACTTCCCGTGCCCTGTCTACTCTTTGTGATGGTATTATGAAGAAAACTTTGCTTTTGCTTTTAGTACTGGGAGGTCAATCTTAATTTTGCATGTGCTTAGAATGATGGTAATGTATTTAGCTCCAGTATCTATTTTGAAATTTACTTTGACTGGTTATTTCCATTTTCACAAAGCCAATCTGTTATAGAATCTTGCTTTGATCAACAGACCCAACAAAGACCTCTGTTTTGGTATCAACATCATCCGAGCTTTGCCTTGTTGTGGTGCACTCATGAATATGTTTCCTTTTTATGTGTCTTTGCAACTTGTGCTGAGATTGACACACTTTGGCAAAATTTTATTGGAGATATGAGACAGCCCCCCCCTTACTCTGCATGCTTTTGTGTCTTGTTATGATTGCCTCCATATGGTGAACAAAGAACTTGAAACTCAGCCCAGTAATGTATAGTACTGGCTACCTAAATGTGTTCAGCCTAGCTAGATCAAAACTTATGGAGACTCAGTGATACTGCAGTGATGGAGGTTATTTTAGTCAAGCGAGGAGGTAGCCTGCAAGAGAGAGCTGCTGAGATCCCAGGCAGTGGCTCGACAGCTCAGCCGTCAGGTGCTTGTGTGTTCACTGCCATTGAATGGCATCTCTTCAGGACCCTCGGAGAACCCGATTGCTCCTGGAGGGTTAGATCAGTGGGAGGACACCAGACATCCAAGGAGTTAAGTGGGCAGAATAGGGGATGGTTCGGTAAAGCAGTGAGAGACCTTCAGTTGGGGGCTTGTGCTTAGTTTTGATGTCACTTGCACAGACACAGGTAAGTCTGCCATGACTGGTTGTTACCTCTTACCGTTGGATGAGTTCATGCTTCTGATGGGCAGCATTGGGGGCTGAGCATGAGAAAGAGTCTGCAGCATCATCTTCTCTTACATTTTGTGGCTGTCGAGCCTTTTTCTGTTAATAGGACTGAACTTCCACACAGAAACAAGCTCACTGCAGTTCAAAAAACGCAATTAAATATTTTGTCCAAACTCAAGTTTGGTGAAAACTTCACGAAACTATATGACTAATTATTTTTGATGGAAGAGATGAACACAAATTACAACAGTTTTGGATTACAAATGTTACAGCAGTTTGCTTGGGCCAGAGGGCACAGTCACAAAATTAACAGGAAAATAGCTGTAAAAGAAAGTGAAGTTGCTTAATTAGATTTCATTGCACAACATAAGTTGTAACTTCTAACATAAGCTAAAGGGTATGGCTGACCTCTTGTGTGGGATGGGGTACCAAGCCAAATGAAAAACCCCTGACATTTTCTGGTGCGGTAAAAACTGTAGGAGTGAATAATCCTGTTACAGGCGGCATGTGTAATGGTGAACAACAGGTACCCACTTACTGAGGAGGGAAAGGGAATTTGTTGGTGATAAATCTTGACAGTGTAGATTTCCCTGAGTACTTACTGAGTTCAATTAAATAGCAACTAGAAAACTTTTTCTTTAAATCACTCCAGTAGCTCATGCAAAGGTCCTTGTGTTCACGCGTGGCCCAGCTCCGGCGGTTGTGTGGTGGCTCTGCGTCCTTTCTCTGCCTGATTTGGTGAGGTAGTAGGTTCTTAAGAGCTCTTGTGTTTGTACTGGCCTGTGAAACATTTTGCGTTCTTTCTCTGCAGAAGTGAGGTAGTACAGGTTTAAAAAGGGACTGGACATATTTGTGACCTTGTTCCTAAGCGAGATTATACTCCGAGCTCAGTAAAAGTCCTACGCCAGAAGAGGAGCTGCATCCTCTACAAGAAAACTCGGCTGAACCCTCGCTGGAAGACTCTATCTCACTAAACCCTGTCTGTTCATCAGCGTTCAACATAAGTCAGAATTTACCGGAGGTAACGGCCTTGTTACTGCTATAGATGGATGCGTTTCAAAGAAAGAAAAGAAACACTGAGGTGTAATTTTTTCTTTCCTCAGTGGCTTGGCACTCTGGAAAAATTATTTCTCTGTATGAGACCTCTTTTATTTATCAGTGGGTTGCTCTTCAAGAAGAACTTTTGACCACATCTGAGGATAGGCTAGAATGTTATCAAATGCTAGAAAATCCAACATTATTTGGTAATGCCGGGCATTTCCCCATGCTTTTCTGGTGCTAGCCTTGGTACAGGCTGCAGGAATACTTGGATATCTTGACATGAGATCTCTCTCTACTCCTTTCCACTGGAATCTTTGGGTTTCATCGTTCTTGATTGTGTTTGTTCTATTTAAATGTGAGGATCATCCTTCTAGAGTAGGTGGAAAGACGCTCTTA
>NW_010404044.1:2759-12634 GCF_000710305.1 Buceros rhinoceros silvestris | reverse complement strand
ACTCGGCAATGTACAGGGATTGCAGGAGTCTCCAGCGATTGCAGGTAGCTCTGATGCCTTTTCCTACCGTCATGCTCTAAATCAAGAGCAGCTAAGTAAAGATTTCATTTCAATACAATACGAGTGGTAATCATTGCCAATTAAATACCGTTATTAAAGCATGCTGTCAAAATCCTTTACACTTACATTGGAAATAACAAATCTATGCCAGGCTCTCTCTGTCACAGAAGCGGGTACTGGTATTCGGGGAATGCGCGATACGCGTTCGGTTGAATATATGCTAATCACATACCACATCGTCAAACAACCAAGGCAGTGGTTTTGTTAGACAGAAACAGCGAGTCGTTCCTTCCATCCCCACGTGCGTGGCATTAAATCTGCCCTTTGTGTTTTGTGCTTCTCACGTGCAGAAGTGAAAAGGGTTTCTTTGCATCTGACCAGCGCGTAAACCGCAGGGAGATGTTTTTAATCGGATTCGTTGTGATGAGGAGCTGTGGAATAGCCCCATAGTCATAGCGATGCTAGAATGCCACAACTACTTGAGAGGAGACGTTTCAATCTGTCATCATCTCGTGTGCCCTGACCCCGATAATACCCCCCCTTCAACCTGAGGCACAAACAGCAATGGTGAGGTAGGGCTGCGGCTCTGTTTATTTTTTTTCTTTTAGCACAGCACCAGTCACAGCTTTTACGGGTTCCTGTGAGAAGAAAAAGCATTTTTTTTCCTGTGCTGCTCATCCATTATCTAGCTATTTAAAAAGATATTTTGTTTCCCGAAACACAATAAACAAGTGGAAGGGGGAAAAAAATCCTTCCTTAGGTAACCTCAGAACAGAAGAACTTTGTGCATTATGCAGCTCAGGCCATGCCAAAATGCAATTTGGAGGGTGTCCAGCACTTCATTGGAAAGTAATGGTTTTCACTGAACTGAGTTATGACCAGCTGTTTACAGACAGTCTGTGACATACTGATAGAGCAGAACACCGTATGTTGCTTTCCAAATCAAATGATACAAGAAGTGTGACAGAGTGGAGAAACATCTGTCATTAGCAATTTTCAGCACGCTTCACTAATTCTGGACAAAATACGAGTAATGAACTTACCGCAGGAAACTTCAAATACTACCACGGCTGAAACAAGGATATAAACAGCTAGTGCTCCTAATGGCGTCTAATTTAATTCATTTGCAGTAAGAAACAAACAAAGTGGGTTATTTGTTTTTGATCATGGGGTAGTAAATAGTAATGCTGATCACAAACATTCATTTTAATCAAAGAAAAAGGGATCGCGGAACTCAACTTCCCTGAAGTTCAGACAGAAGGTAATTATCAAGTGCTTTTTTTCTGGGTCTTTTTTACTATAAGTGATTTGGGTCCTTTTTTCTTCTTTTTTTTTTTTTTTCAGCAAGGATGTCTCGGAACAGGCCAGGAAGACGTTGTTACAAGATACCGTCCTTCTTTGCCGTGGTCCTCTCCCTTGCATCTCTCCGTCACATCCTTCTCCTGCCCCTTCAGAGAGCAGAAGTCCAGGTTTTCTACGCAGTACTGCTCACCGGCGGACACGAGGACAGCGGGGAGGGTAGTCCAGGGCTGGCTTTTCCTCCGTGCTCCTGCCCTGTGGCACCGCCACTGCGGTTTGAAATCTCACGGTTCCAGATGTAATTTTTTAAGAGCCAGACCTTAATGTGTTTGTGGCCGCTATACATTAAGCACTTCAGTGGTTTCTGGTTGGTTTCTCTATCTTCATCGTACCTGGAGCCCAGCCGCTGTAATTTGGTGGTGATTTTCACTTTATGTCTTTGAAATCAGTGGAGTTGTTCTGCCATTCGCATGCAGGGGCTTTAGTTTCCCCTCAGCACTGATAACGCAGCAAATTCCTCGAACTGTTCGGATTAAGTGGCAGTCCACAGGGGGAAAGGGGGGGGAATGAAAGGACAGGTTGTTACTCTTTATATGAACTTTCAACTAATGTTCATACAAAGCTATAATATGAAATGCGGAGGATAGATTTAGTCCAATCCATTGGTGTCCCACCTATGGGACTTCCCTTGGAACGGATCCCAGACCAAGAGAGTGAGAGCCATTCCGAACTGATGGCTGCAAAATGAGTGTAGGAGGTCTTTGAGTAGCTGCGTAATTGCAAAATTATTCATGATAAAAAAGCACTAATCTAGAATTCCCAGCTTCTTGCAGAATTTCCCGGGGTGCAGCCGGAAAACCGTGTAACTTTCTAACACCTCGGAGAAACCAAACTGGTCCAAGCACAACGTGTTGAAGAGGAAGAGAAAAATTGTGGAAATATTTTTATAGGGTGGGAGTTTATGACAGAAATATTTTTCTCCCGCTTTAATGCAGGAAAGGAAAACCACATAAGCGAAAACATTTCAAGAACTGCAAATGCGAAGTTTCTCTACTTCTCATCCACATCTACGCGGGAGAGCAAAGCAAAACAGGTACCACTGACACCCGCCGTTGTGTTTGTGGTCTAGATAATAAAGGAAGCAGACCCAAGCAATTCGCTAACACTAACGCTATTCTTTACATAAACAGTAAATGTTTAGATTTTCCTGTTCACTGACTAACAGCACACATATCATAAACACTAAGCTGTTATAGTACGTTTCGTGTGTTGATTCACTTTAACAGTTGTTAGTGTGAAGACAGGAAAAGAAAAGTGGGTGTAATGAGACCATGTGCAGTATGCTGTGAAAACAGAGGCCCTTATTTGGCATAATGGGTTGCACCATAAGGGCCATAAAATTGTGCATGTGTTAGTATCATTTTAATTATTACGGGTGCCACATGTTAAGCAGAATAGCGGAACTACTAAAACAGCTTCAAAATCCTTACTGCTGATCGCTGCATTTAATTACAAATAGGAACATTTGGAGATAGGTCACCATAAAACCCTTCTGTTGTCAAATGAGCTCAAATCTGATTTTTGTAATTATGTTTTTGTACCACAGATCCTGTTGAATAACTATAGGGAATAAAATTTTAATAAGTACTGATTAAATGCAGGTACATCTTGCTTCCTAAGAATATTTATGAATATTCTTCGCCATTTCCATCAAGGTACCGTCCCCGCCTCTGTTTTGGTCAGTGGTGATCATTCAACCTTAATGCAAATAAGCTGAATCACTTCATGTGCCATGAAATATTGTTTTTTTTCAGTGAAGCATAAAAGCACTGGATTTCAATTATTCATTCTGTTTGCTAGAGCTGTGTGCACTCCTCTAATCCTCCAGTACCGAGGCACTTTATTATAGCACTACATGTCACACGCAGTAGAACGTAATAATTAACCTTCCTAAGGCAGAGCTTCGGTGTAAGAAACAACAAATTCTGTTGCCTGCACCCTCTTCCATTGTAACAACACGTTCCTGGGTTCATACTAAGAATGTTCTTTGTTAGCATCAAAATGAAAATCATAAATACATCAAATGTGCACTTTAACAGGTAAGAAATCACTGGGCTATTAAAAGGTGCTAAAATGGTCATTTTGGATTTAGGTAAGTAACCTTCCATTTTACGTAAAGACTGACCATAAAGTTCTCTAAACACATTTCTCTTGGGAGGAAAGAGAAAATTAAAGAGGTATTCCGTGCTATGAAAGGAAAGTAGCAATTAAATAAATATCCGGAGTTCAGCACAGGCTGCAGGCTGGGTTTTCAGTTGTGCTGAGGAGATGCAGCAGCGCTGTATCTGCATGGTGAAAAGCACACCGTAGGGTCTGAGGGAGGAATCTGCCTCGTGAGGGATGGCCAATGCGCTCAGGAGCTACCACCCAGTTCAGAACGTGCTCCAGAGCTACTGCATGGACTTCAGCTTCAAGAGAAGCTGGAGGTGAGTGAGTACACAGTGTGTCCTGGGAGGAGACTGGCGTGGTTGGTGAAATCATCGCTGGAAGAGAATGACTTTGCCCGTCGTGACGCAGGCTGACTGCTCTGCATCGTTAATACCTGCACAGTAAAACCTCTCAACCCACACAGCAGTCCAAGAATTTAACAGTCCAAGGAATGAAGAGGATTCCTCCAGCCTCCCGAAGCGATCCGGCTCCTTCAGGTGGCCCCTCTGTCCCTTTAGCTTAGGTTTGGTGCCTTGTGAATGCGGAGAGCCCCAATGTCCACTGAGCTAACTCATCCTGCAGAATCCACCCAGCTCTGGACCACAGATCTTGGTTCATTTTTCAGATAAAGGAGAAACCACCAATGATTCGGACCTTCTGTGGGGGTTTTGGGTGATAATTTAAAGGAATCTCTAAATTTTTTTCATCTGTGTCGTGCACAGATTCTCCATCCTTCTGAGCCAAATAATGCCTCAAGAAAAACTACCGCTCTACTTCCATGAAATGTTACTTCTTAGTGTGAAGAAGCGTTGCCTGCGTAGTTTTATGTGGAATCTTTCTGTTCCTCTCAATCTTGTTAAGATTGACTGGGCTGAGCTGACTGCAGATACCAGTTTCTCTGCTCATCCAGCTCCGTGCTCTTGTCTCATGGTGAAAAGTCTATAAATCGCTTTATTAAAGACATTTAAACATTTCCCTGCCCAGCTTGAGTGAATCGCAGTGCTTCCCCAGCTGTTGTGTGATGATGGTTGTGAAGAAGAAATGCCTCACTTGCCTTAAGAGGCAACGGAAGTGTATTGTGGCGCTCGGATGTACCCAGAATACCTGAGTGACCCTTTAAAAGCCACCACGAGATTGAAATGCCATTCCCTGGAACCATTCAAAGGGATGGAGAGATGTTCTCCTTGCTCAGAGCCCTCACTATTTAATTCAAAGACAGACACCAAAAGGAGGGGGGAGGCTTTTTGTTACTGGTACAATGACAATAAATAGAATAATCTGACAGCTTCTCCTATTCCCCAACTACCAGTATGGATTGCTTAAAACTTCTTCTTAAGGACATATATGGCATTTTTAAGATTTCTACGTCAACCCGTAGCCCTCTCTGCTCCCGTATTACGCATTCGTCATCCCAGAAAACGTCAGCGATGTTTCTGTGGCTGTTCTTTCTATGCTATCTATTGCTTTACTTGTGCCTGCAGTTGAAAAGGTGGATAAGTTGCTGGAATAGGTAAGTTATGAGATGGCATCCGTGCTGCGGCAGCTGAAAATGGGATAACCGAAGAGGATAATTCCTGTACTGAAACAGGAGCAGATGTCAAAAGAGACAGCTTGTCTGGTTTGTTTGGATGATGATTCCCTAGCATGTATTGACGGAGCAAGATTGTCAGACAGCCTGTTTGTGAAGTTCAGCGTTGCCTGTCTTCATCGTTCTTTACGGGGAGGTGACATTTCGTTGCAGGCAATTGCAGAGTGAAATTTTTGTGAGTTGCTCAAAGTAACCCAGACCCCCCCCCACTGAGCAGCGTTCTCTGCCAATACCCAAAGTCCAGTGAGAACAAGCCATTTCATAAGGCTTCGTAAGGTTAAATTGGACGGGCTGCCCCCTCCCCGCACACGGTGTGCAGAGTTGTTCTGTTCGCTTTCTCTCGTGTCCAGACGAGGAGGATTCAGCTGACAGCGGTGACAAGGAAGGAGAGATCCCTCCCAGACGCAAGGTTGGGTAAACTGAGTCATTCAGAAGGTGATACAAGTCTGCTACATCTCGGGAGATGTGCTTGCTCAGGATGCAGCTTGTCTTATGATGCAGTTTTAAAGGAAAAGGGAATGAGGAATCGGAAGAATCTGGGGCATTTAGTGATGTCTGGAAACCCGAAATTCTACCCGGCTGACCTTGGCTGGTAACCATATTCTCTGTTGTCTTAAGTAAACCCAAAAAAGTGAAACACTGCTCTGGAAAACTGATGTTTCTTGTTAAAGGGAATGAAGTTACCCCTCAGGTTGTGTGATATGATATTAAGGATCAAGGGTCTTAGCATCAAGGATTAGCTCCGGACATGTACGCCCACCCACCTCCTGCAAAGTATTTTCTTGAACTCAGTTCTGGATTTTAGGTATCTAACTCTTTAGTTGTGTTTTTCAGTAACTCTCTCTCTGAAACACTTCCATTGCCTCAGATTTTTCCTTGTCTCGATGCCGTGGTCGGTTTTGTTTGGTACACACATATTCTGCTCCCCATCTCCCTTTCTGTTTCTCCCAATTTCCTCAAGGCCAGAAAACACTGACGATGCCTTCAGGGTTCTCCCTTTTCATTTGAAATCCTTGTCCTTTACAAGACTAGGATTTTCGTTCCAAGTTGTCAGATTCTCCTCTCTCCTCCTACTCCTGATTTGCTATTACTGATGTGCTTTCCACTTAACTTCTCCATCCGTGCACCTCTCCCATCATCCTTTGTGTGAGCTTTCCCATGTCTTGTCAACAACCTCCTGCCCCCTCTGTGCCACCCAGTAAGCCCCTCTTCTTTCAAATCCACCCTGAACTGACCTCGTTGCTTTTCACCCGCCAGTGATGATTTCTCCGTATCACGGACCATTTCCTCAGCAAGCAAAGGCTACCACCAGAAAAGGGAAGATCTGCAGATGCTGCCGTCTGCTTTCATTAGATACCAGCTCTCCTGCTCAGCGTGATCTGCCCTTCCACTTCGCATCATCTCCCTCTAGAAGGATGCAGATGTGTAGGCGATGCCTTTGTTTTTCTCTGTTTTGTCACTAAAAACGATCCATCGGTGTTGTTATTAGGGTTTGTACTAGCACTATGTCAAGGCTTTCAGCTGGAAGATCCTGAGGTCAAGGACTTTGTGGTGCTATCTCCTTGCTAGGTGGTGTATATATATTTCATTCAATATACGGGTAATAGGAGCAGACTGAATGGAAAGGCCTTTGGAGGTTAAACTTACCGTTAGTAGGAAATCTGTGAAAACACAGGTGTTGGAACCACTGGTGCGTCCCTGCCAGCCCGGACATATGGAGCAGGCACCAAGGAGACGGAGCTGAAGACTATTGTTAGGTCTCATCTTGCATTTTGAGCATTGCAATCTGATTTACTCATCCGATTTGTATCGCTGTACGCATGCTTAAATATACGATGAAACTGCCACATATTTTTTAAAGATGACATATTTTTATTTACACTTAATTTTGCACTTCCTAGAATTTTTCTGTCTTTTCATATTGCCTTATGGTGTGTCACTTGACTCCCCCTCTCTCTAAGTGTGAAAAGTCAGGAGGAGAGTTCACAGCAGGTTGATGGCCTGGAGATTAAAAGTCTGTCTAAGGACATTTCAAAGTTGTAAAGGTATTATTCTCACATGTACTTATTTCTTGGTGGGTGTGAACAACAGCTACTCACCAAGCTGCTGTAGTGTGAAATAGTTTCCTGTGAAATGATGTGCAGACATATGCAGAAAGCCACATGTACAGCACGGGCACAGACTCGTCCCTGACTGGCGATTAGTGAGATTCGTGCTGATAACTGCGTTAGAATGACCAGTGGGACACCCGGGGTTTTAATTACCCGCACGACTATGTGGGTTCTCCATATTTACCCGACTAAAAGCACGACTCTGTCCTGATGCCTTGAGATTAACGCGCTGGAAGTGACCTTGACTTCTCAGCAGCAGTTCGCTGTCCCTAGGCCAGCTGCAGACGGAGGATTTGCCGCCTTCGTGGTTTTTCTCTGTACGTTCCTTTGTTTCTCAATGCCTGGCATCAATTTTTCCCATACCACGTAAAAGTAAATCTTATTCTACTAAATGCTAGAAGTTATTCTTAGTCAACCAAAATACGTCAGTTAAATTAAACCAAAGTTAAGTCTTTTGGACAATTTTTGACATGCACAAACATGAGCTCTCCCTGCCCTGTTGCTGGACACCAGCACGGCCACACCTTTCTGCTGGGCCAAAAATTCGTGTGAGACATGCCAGAAATGACAATAAGCGATGAAAAGGCCATATGGAGCCATCGCTGCCTGCCAGTCATTGCAGTAGGTGGCAGCGGGGACAGGAGACATATTGTGGAGGGCTCCGTGCATTAGGGGGCTGAGAGAGTAATACAAAACCTGCAAAATGTAGATGATTTCCCTCTTTACGTTGCTCTGCTCAGCTGTAACGTATTTATTGTACTACTAACGCCGTATTAAGGCTGTACTGAGCTTTGCTCTGGAAACAGAACTTGGATTTGCTCCACCTGCTAGGATGGCCATTTTCTTGGAATGGTATTTGGGGGATATTTCCAGGTAGCTCAGTCCCCCGAAAGTCAGGCGTTTCATCCCAAATAGCTGTGTAGGCTTCCCCAGGAGCTGTTGAGGGGAGCTCTTTGACTCCAGGAGGGGAATCCTCCCTCCTAACAGAGGCAGGTGGGATAAGTCGTGCTTTAGTGGGGTTCATCTCATTCTGAAGTACCTGTCCTAGAGACTGGATGAAACGTGCCCTGGAAAAGCTGGGAAAACCTTGTTTTACACTGAACATCCAAAACATCTTTGATTTTTGATTTCTAGTGTGTGCCTCTGATGTTGCTTTACTGGGGCATTGCCAGATTTCTGAATTCTTTTGGGCTAGCAGCATCTTCCCCTGTTAAAGATGTTTTTTATATTGCTGAGGTTTTCTCCATATTGCCTCTTCCCGTCTTTGTCTCTTCTGGTATGTGATCCACCCCCTTCCATGAGCCGAGCATTAGAATGCTAGTTTGGTAACTATTGTCTGGAATACAAGAGAGTTTAGACATAACTTGCTAAACACAAATGCTCCTAAATACTGAGAGAAACATGATTAAAATCAGATCTCAGTGCTTTAGTTGTTTCCTTAAGGACGTGGTGAGGCCGTTCTTGGGGTTTTTATACAGCAAGACCTCTGTGCCTATAGCAAATCACAAACAATTTCACTCCAAATGATTTCCTAGAGTGCTGTGCTGTGCCACACTTGCTTCCAGATGTCCCACCTCAAGCACTAACCTCACACCTTGTCCTGTGCAGATCAGCCTCTGCAGAATGCACTAAGAATTTCTATGTTTTAGGAGGTTACAGTGGGAGCAAAAAGCTCTTCAATGTGAACAAGGCTGCCAGATTGTGATCCTGAAAAGACAGTATTCTTTTTTTGTTTTGTTTTCCAGCTGTAACCTAGCTTAAGCCAAGGCAGATCCAAACCAGAGAGAAGACCAAAGTTCTTACCTGACTTTCAACAATCTCCAGGCAAATCACCCCATTGACGCTGGTCATTAAGGCGTTTTCAGACAAAGGAACCAGACTGCAGACAAGGCAAGTGGCATAAAGCTTATGCTGGAAACAATCCCAGGAGGAACAATTAGTTGTCATCTGGCTCAGGTAAAACAACTGCCTATAGTGTAAACAGTTATTTTGCATTTTAAAGGTATATTAAGGTGTTACAGTTTGTTAAGTATTTATTGATGAAAGAAAAAGGCACCCATGGAGTCCTGTATCAGTCCATCTATTTTGCATGTTTGTTTGCTGATGAGCAGAATTTCCCTAAAGGAAAAATAGAAAGAGAAAAAAGAAGGTAAAAGCAGCTCATTTGGTGAAATTATCGTTAAACATGAATGCCATTATCTGGATCGTTATCATAAAAAAATGAATCCCATCGTGACGCGTGAGCTGATCGTGACTCACCTCTTCTCATCGTGGTCTCACTATGGGGCTGTGTCCAGCCTGTGATCGATCTCTCTCTCTGGAAGAGAGGGGGGTTTGTTGGGTTTGAGGGGTTTGGGCTTCCTGTTCAGTCCTCTGTTTATGTCAAGCATAGCAGTGAATAATTTGGCTTCGTCTTTGACTTCCTCCTAACTACAATAAACTTTGTGGGCGTGAGCACAGGGACAGGTCAGCCTGCAGGCAGATTGCTCCATTGTAAGCACAGTTTCATTTGTTTAACGGTGACTCAAGGAAGAGATGATGTTACTGATTTTTTTTTTTTTTTTTTTTTTAATAGGTTTCCTCTTTCTCAACGCTCTGTAAACTCAGGG
>NW_010404044.1:0-2743 GCF_000710305.1 Buceros rhinoceros silvestris | reverse complement strand
ATTATGTTTCTTTTTTTTTTTTTTTTTTTTTTTTAAGAGCTTTCCTCTTTCTAACAGCTCTGTAGACTCAGGGCACAGGGCAATTTAGGGAGGAAATCATCTCCAAAGGCCATCTATCTGGTCCAAACCCCTGCTCAACACAAGGCTGTTTGTATCAGGTACCTTTTCCGGGTGGGTCTGAGTGTCTCCCAGGACAGAGGTTCCACTGTTTCTCTGAGTAACTTGTTCCAGTGTTTGACCTCCTTCACGGTGAACGTTTGTTTCCTGGTATCTCATTGCGATTTCCCTTTTTGCAGCTTCTGTGTATTGCCCACGTGCTGTCTCGGGGGACCGCTAGGATCGGTTCTGCAGGCTGTAGGTGGCTGGCCTCTTCTGCTGGCTGGGTGCAGCGCTGGCTCATCCGCAGCTGCTTGGGCACTTGTCTTGTCTTGCAAAATACGTGATGAGTTTGCACATTTGGAGAAGGAGGGGAATGTGTTCATTTCCCTTCTACTATTTCTCACTGTCATCGTTCACTACAAGAAAAGACTAACGCAGAGGAAACAAAGTCCTTATCTCTTTCTTTGGTCATGCCACAGAACCTGTAGTAAGTCTGTTGTTTCACTGAAAGTCTTTATTCCAAGGAACCATTTTTTTTTTTCCTGTTTAACGGCAGTGGGAACTTAAGACATAATTTCAGATGAATCCAAGAAAGTGTTGCATTTCTGTGTGAAATCTGTTGAATCATCAGGCTTTCATACGTAGTTTGGACTGGTTGGAACTGAGAGGAGCATGTTTCTGCCGTAAATCACTGTTAGGTTTTGAGTAAATAACTGAGAGAGAGCTGTCCTGATACCTCTGTCTGATGCTGTCTCCTCTTTGAGTAAAAACTGTTCCCAGAAGTAGTCTACTTAATCCAGTGGAATATCTCAGACTGTGAATACACCTGCAAAGTGCCTTCTGTACCTGGTTCCTGAGAAAAAATAGAAGATGGCAAAAAGAAGGGAATGAAATGTAGTAGTAATGATCTGCCTTCTAAAAAGCACATTGAAATTATGGGTGCAAGACTCAAGAAAAAACAGTGTTGCTTTAATTTATTCACTCTTACCATTTATGTTCTTCAACGGATTTCTAATGAATCAATTTCTATATACAAATTTGTGTCTCATTGTATGTAAACAGTTGCAGCAACAAAAAACTGGGTTCTACTCTCTATAGAGAACAGTAAATTAGGTCCTGAAGAGAGTCAGCTCATCGTTATGGAATTAAATTGTCTATTGATCCAACCTTCATATTGTGGTAGGGCTTTTTTGGAAGCCCGAAGTCGTCTCATTACAGCAGTGAGGGGAAGTAAGGCAAAGGGAATTGCTTGTTCTCCCCGGAACAACTGCCACATACACGTTTTTCTGACCAATGATACACAACAGGTCAGGCAGTTAGAAAGTAGGAGGAATGGTTTTCTGGGAGGTTTTGGTGGTGATAATTTCAAAATAATTTCATAATTTCAAAAGCAACATTCGATTGACTTCTCAGGTTTCTGCTGCAGATCTGGTGCCAGTCCTGTGAGTCTCTCCCTTGCTGACACCATGGTCATTTGAAGGACATGAAGGTCTGATGTTCAGAGGCCTTTCATGCTTCACATGCATTACAGCGAGCTGAGTCCATGGATGTCACTGCAGAGACTCCTCTTAGCATCTCTTTTTCCGCTCTCCCCACCACCCCCACGCCAGTACCGTTTCTGGATCTCCTCCCCTCCACTTGCCTGCATGCACAGGAAAATCTGAGGAATTGAACTTTGTATCACCTATTTATTGCCCATCTGCGAACTGGAAGAGAAGCATATGGTTTTACCTGAGTATCTAACAGTCCCTCTAGTTCTTAAAAGTTGATCCTTTAGTGGACAGTTTATGGCTACAATCCAGAGAGCCAGTAAAATACATGGCTAGTAAACTGCGCAGCTCTGGGTCATCTGCTGGCTAGAGCCTTGCAGTGCAGACAGACATTCTCCTTACTGCTTCCTTGCCGCTGCGGCTGACTTACAAATAACTTGCCACGGTTGTGGATGTGGAACGGAGAACACCAGCTAACCTAACCTGCCTGATGGGGCTAAGCTTCTGCCAGAGGTTAGGGTAAACGCAAAAGACTCGGGCCCATTTGTGACCAATGGAAAATTGGGACCCACATCCTTCAGAAGCGCACAGATACTTTTCACCAACAACAGCAGTTAGCACCTTCTTTATGTCATTGTGTTGTTTAGCTGTGTGTTGGTCTGTGTCAACACAGATTGACATAGTCATAGAATTTTATTGGACAATGTGAAAACTCATTTGCAAATTTTATTGCAGTCCATCATTGCCTGCATTCGCAGTCCAGAGGCCTTCCAGTGTTGTGAATAACCGCTGGGAGCAATTTCCAGCCGTGGTCAGTGTAAAGGTTGCGGTCTTCACCGGCAGGTGTTCTGTCCTAATGGCTTCCATTAGTTTCTCTTTATTGCAGGGCTTCATCGCCCGGCGACCGTAGTGCTTCAACAGATACCAGACCAGAGCTATCAGCTCCAGAGTGTGGCAGGATAATCAGTGTACACTCATCGAGCCCGACCTTAGTAAAATGATCTAGTCAAATGTACAGCACTTATTTCCCAAGAAAACGATTATCATACCAAGTGCAGTATTTTAAATAGGAAAAGCTATTGGTGTAGAATTTGTCAGCACTTGCCAACATCTGTAGCAGTATTAGTGTGGCCAGCAGGAGCAGGGCAGGGATC
>NW_010404043.1:6224-7719 GCF_000710305.1 Buceros rhinoceros silvestris | reverse complement strand
CAAAAACCCCAAACCACAAACCCAAACCCTTACTGAAAAAGTAGATGCTTAAGTCTGGTTTAGTCCTCCAAAGCAAATACATTACAAAAAAAGAGCAAGACAAATAGGGCATGAGAACAAGACATTCCTTTAGCAACCTTGCTCAGTCAAACTGAGATGCAGCTGCAATGAAAGCCTACTCAACTGTAATGTTGTATGTATACCATTGAGCTAAAGGCCAGCACAAAATACACTCTGGTGTCTACTTGATCATTAAATGTTCACTTTGAAACTAGAAGGCAAATTTCAGACTTCATCAGACCTGCTACAACCTCACTGATTTCAGAAAAAACAGTGGAAATCCATGGAGTGGCATCCTGTGAAGGGAAGACTGAACTTCATTCACAAAAGAAGGGACTTTTAAGTCAAGGAAACAGGCACTGGCAGCATTGAGTACTTAGTGTTCTTTAACACACGTGCTTACTTTAAAGCACTGCGCATTTTTGGGGTACTCTATTAAAGAGAAAACAGTTGTCATAGCCATTGTTCTAATCCGGACACTAGCTCTGACTATCTTGTGGAAAACAGCAACACTATAACCATATAAAGATGTACAGCAAATGGAAAATTAATCTGGCAGTTCAGGCACAAGAATAGAGATCATGAACCCACCCAGGTTCCACTTCCAGATATGTCAGACGCTTCCTGGATGATCATGCACGTATCATTAAATTTGGATATTTCAGTTTCCTCACCTCAGAATGGATCTAGCAGCACTTGGTCAAGAAATTCTGTGCTTTGAGACTGAGATGAAGAAAGGCTTAAAAGGTCTGCAGTTAAGGAGGAACTGCACCCTGATAACCTTGGCAGCCTTACTATCTCCTTTTCAGGTAACGCATCCGTCTGTTAATTTGACATATCACTGAAAACATTCTGCAGTAGAGGCATATGCAGTTTAAGTGTCCCTATGTGTTATCATCAGCTGAATTAAGACTATCTCCTACAGAGAACGCACCTGAATACTTTAAAGCATGCAGAAGCCCTGTACCCTACTGAAATACAACACGGTACATGGAGTATCTATCGTTTCAAACAGCGCTACTGGTAGTGGTTCACAAACCCACGGCACACAGCGGTATTTTCAGCAAGGCAGTGTGCTGTTGGTTATACTTCTTTCCACAGTCTTAATCACATCTACATACTGCAATACCATCGCTTCACACATCAGCAATAGAACTAGACCTAACCATAGCACTGGGAGCCACTAAAGTATCACTTCAGCATACAAAGAGAGCGTCTCATGGCATCAAACCAACATACAGCTGGCAGAGGCAGAATAGAAATAGATGGGGAAACAGCCTGACAATCCCCTGCTGCTTTACTTACACCCCAGTGTTGTTGCAGTACAATGCCAGGGACAGTCTGAACTCAGAATTGGATGTTTCTGAGACCTGTGCTCTGGAGCTGGGTTGCATCCTTCACATTTTCAGTCAAAAATATCTTTTCTATGGGTTTT
>NW_010404043.1:0-6079 GCF_000710305.1 Buceros rhinoceros silvestris | reverse complement strand
GTGGTGGGGTGGGGGTGGGGGGGTGCAAGGGAGGAGGCAGAGATAGAGGGCAAGTGGGCACCGTGCATTGAGGGTACTGTGTTCCCCTAAGAAAATACCAGTTCAGACGTTACTGCTGAGTTCTCTCATCTCACCCTTAGAACACGGCAGAAGAATTAAACCCTAAAATGTTCAGGGAGCTAATGCCATCTAACGGCCAATAAGCTGAACTGTAATGTATGGCCATTAGCCTAATAACCACAAGGAAAAACCTCTGCATCCAACTGCTACCGACCTTCACTTTGTTGCTTAGAACAGCATAGGCAAGAGAAGGCTTTAGCTGGACTGGCAGAAATAAAAGTAGTTCTTACTACTCAACAAAGTTGTCTCATACAAAGTCCATCTCTTTGTACATTACTTTTAAAATCTATCACTAGATATTTACGAGTAACATGATTTATGGATATTATTTCATTGCACTTGCACTTACTTCACGCAAGTTGATAGTAGTATGAACTGCTGCTCATCTCCAAACACACCAGAAGTCAAAGAATGAATATCCTGCAGCAATATTAGAGGCTTATGTGTCTGAATGGTATTTTCTCTTAACTTCACAAAAGACAGGCCCCTCCAATCAGAATTCTTAAACAGGAAGAAAAGTACCTGGTTTCTAGACGATCCTGACTTTGTGCTTGATTTAAGTGTCAGGCTAAAAAATGGTTCTTCCCTGGTAACTCCTCTGGGTCTCTAAAATAAAATAATAATAAAATCAATCTGGTTGGTTAATTTAAAATTGAATTTTAAATACGTTTGTATTTGTTTTAAAAGTAGGATTATCAAGTGGTGTGGACTTTCTGATCAAGCTATAAGGAAAGTCAAGCTGCTGAATGGTTATCCATGGTTTGCTGAAGTGTTAAACCAGCTTTTGACAAGCATCTTTTTCTGCAAGCAAGGTGGCAGTGCTTTCTTCACTTCTGTTTATTCAACTGGCTCACTTAAACAAATTATCCCAGCTGATTTTTTTTTTCATTTTTTCCTTCCATAAATAAAAAACAGATGGAAAGGACAGGATGATCTCTACTAGTTCCACACGCTTGAAAGACAGTAATGGAACCAATGAAATACTCTTCCTACAAATACACTTCCATTTTTTTAATAAAACCTTTTTCAGAGCAAAACATACTCAGATAATCTCCTTAAGAAGGAATACATTTATAGTAATACTATTTAACTAAAAGCAACTATACAGAATTTTTTCTCATTATTTTCTTTCAATTCCCATATTTATCCACTTGGAGCTTGATATGAATCACAAGTAAAAGGGTAATAATTATCTAGTAAAAAAAGAAAGGAAACAGTCCTCATCTTCTAAAATAGTAAAATGTATGTGCAAATTAAGAATCCATATAAATGTTATGTTAAAGACTGAGATGTCTCAGATGTGTGTAGATACAGCATGCCCTCTTTGTTAGCAAAAAGAAATGCTAAATTATGCATAAAGACTATAATCAGCACATTTTAATGGCTACCAATCAGTGAAAAATCAGTCTGTACAACTGTAATTCAAGATTAAGAGCGATCATTTAAATCAGAGTTTCCTGTTCACTGATTTGATTCATTTTCATGACGGGTGATTTTAACCACTCCTCTAATATATGCTGCCAGACTCCTCACTTTTTCTAGTTGCAGTCACGCATTTACTTCTGTAAACAGGGTTATGCCCCTTCACTTCCTAATCTGCATCGTAGACTCCCCCTGCCCACCTTTTTTTACTGCCACGGATGTACGTGCAAGCCAAGAGGTCAGTGGCATCAGTTCCCCGATCCAGATGAAATAAATTCGTTGAAAACAACAGCAAATTACTTTTTACAGAGTATTACTACTTGTTATGAAGGGTAGTCTAGGCACAAGAAGAGGGAGCAGAAATAAGCCTGAGGAAAAGGTGGAACTCCTTCTTTGCAACAGTTCTTGTGGTGGGTTGACCGTGGCTGGACACCAGGTGCCGACCAAAGCTGCTCTATCACCATGCCTCTTCAGCTGGGCAGGGGAGAGAAAACATGACAAGAGGCTCCTGGATCGAGATTAGGGCAGGGAGAGATCACTCAGCAATTACCGTCACGGGCAAAACTGACTCGACTTGGGGAAATTAGTTTAATTTATTGCTAATCAAAATCAGAGTAGGATAATGAGAAAATGAAAACTAAACCTTAAAACGCCTTCTCCCCACCCTTCCCTTCTTCACAGGCTTAACTGTACTCATGAATTCTCCACTTCCTCCCCTGCGGTGACATAGGGGAATGGTGGTTGTGGTCAGTTCATCAGACATTTCTGCAGCTACTTCCTCCTCAGGGAGAGGATTCCTCACACTCCTCCTGTGCTCCAGAGTTGGGTCTCTCCCACAGGAGATAGTCCTCCATGAATTTCTCCAGTGAGTCCTTCCCATGGCTCCCGTGAGTCCTTCCCCTGTTCAGGAACTGCTCCAGCATGGGTCCCTTCCAGGAGACGCAGTTCTGCTCCAGCATGGGTCCCATGGGATCACAAGTCCTGCCAGCAAACCTCCTCCAGTGTGGTCTCCTCTCTCCATGAGGCCACTGGTCCTGTCAGGAGACTGCTCCAGTGTGGGCTTCCCACAGGGTCACAGCCTTCTTCAGGAGCATCCACCTGCTCCAGCACCGGATCCTCCATGGGCTGCAGGTTGGTATCTGCTCCACCGTTAACTTCCATGGGCTGCGGGGTGACAGCCTGCCTCACCGTGGTCTGCAGGGGAATCTTTGCTTTGGTGCCTGGAACATCATCTCTCCCTCCTTCTTCACTGACCTTGGTGTCTGCAGGGATGTCTCTTTTACATGGTCTTACTTCTCTCCCCTGGCTGCTGTTGCACAGCAACTTTTCCCTGTTCTTACATGTGTTATCACAGATGTGCTATGACAAGCTGACGGGCTTGGCCTTGGCCAGTGGCAGGCCCATCCTGGAGCTAGCTGGCATTGGCTCATTTGCCTCTGCCACTCCTTTCTTTTCATGGGAAGGACTCCTCACACTCTCCCTCTGCTCCAGTGTGGGGTCGCTGCTATGGGAGGCAGTCCTCCATGAACTTCTCCAACATGGGTCCTTCCCATGGACTACAGTTCTTCATGGACTTCTCCTTTCCACAAGGTCCAGTTCTTCAGGAACAGACTGCTCCAGTGTGGGTCCCCCACGGGGTCACAAGTCCTGCCAGCAAACCTGCTCCAGTACGGGCTCCTCTCTCTCCATAAGTCCACAGGTTCTGCCAGGATCAAAATCCAGCACAGGCCTCCCACAGGGTCACAACCTCCTTCAGGCATCCACCTGCTCTGGTCTGAGATCCTCCAGGGGTTCAGGGGGACAGCCCATCTCACCATGGTCTTCACCACAGGCTGTGGGGAATGTCTGCTTCTGCGCCTGGTGTACCTCATTCCCTTCCTTCACTCACCTTGGTGTCTGCAGAGCTGTTTCTCATATATTCTCACTCCTCTCTCTCAGCTGCAGTTGCACGGTATTCCCCCCCCCTTCATAAATATGTTATCACAAAGGTGCTACCACCATAGCTGATGGGCTCAGCTTTCACCGGATATGGGTTGTACTTGAAGCTGGTTGGCATTGGCCCTGTGGGACACTGAGGAAGCTTCTAGCAGCTTCTCATAGAAGCCACCCTGTAGTCACGCACCCCTCTCCCCCCCCCAGCTGTATTAGAATCATAGAACCATAGAATCATCTGGTTGGAAGAGACCTTTAAGATCATCGAGCCCAACCATTCACCCTGCACTGCCAGGGTCCCTAAAACACGTCCCTCAGTGCCACATCTATGCATCTTTACTTACAAGTGTTCAATTCCAGGGATGGGGACTCCACCACCTTCTTGGGCAGTCTGTTCCAATGCTTCACAACCCTCTCTGTAAAGAAGTTTTTCATGATACCTAACGTAGATCTCCCCTGGTGCAACTTGAGGCCATTTCCTGTCATCCTGTCACTTGTTACTTGGGAGAACAGACTGTTCCCACCTCACTACAACCTCCTTTCAGATAGTTGTAGAGAGCAACAAGGTCTCTCCTCAGCCTCTTTTTCTCCAGACTAAACAACCCCAGTTCCCTCAGCCGCTCTCATATGAATCCTGTGTTAATGCATGTAATGTTTCTCTACATGTGTCCCAACAGGCTCACAAATTCTTGCTGTGGTCTTCCGTTCTTTTCTCATCACCCAATACCTTAGGTAACAAAGTTGGCTTTGATTTAATTGAAGGTTTACAGATAAGTTTACAACTTCCCCCTTTGGAGTCAAAACCTGCCTGTGAAAGGCATTATAAACTCATAAAGAGAAACTCTTCATTTATCTTCAATGTTAAGACTACCACTTTTACCCTACCTTGAAAAAAAAAAAAGAGAAAAAGAAAATAAAAGGAAAAAAGCATCATTTATACTGTCTGCTTGATTATCTGTTAGTTTCTATTAATTTCTTCTCTCTTCCCTCGTACATATTTGGAATCAACCCACAAATTGTGAACAAGTATGACAGAGGAATGGCAGTCTCTGTGTTGACAAGAATCTGTAAGTATCATGAAACTCAATATCCGAGACAAGGAGAATTACTGTGGCTGCTGAACACTGAAGTTACTTGTCCCCTTTGGCCTCCTGGCTGGATAATGAGCACACGCTGAGCCCCTCGGCCCAAAACCACAGCGCGTTTCAGAACCAGGCACACCACTTGCTGTCTCTTGTTCGGCTGCATTTTGGGAGCACAGGGGGAAGAGGAGAGTGTTGCAGGGCATGTCAGAGAGCTTACAGCCTAATAGGGTGCCAGGGCAATGTGTGGGCATCTAGAAATAAGGGAACGCGGCAGGAAGCTTGTGCCATTGTGGTGGCAGGATAGGGGTAGAGGTGATGTAAAGAGAGGAGAAACAAAACTGTGGGAAACCAGGGTTCAGTATTTCTGCTGCTCTAGGAAGAGCTATACTTAGAATGAAACCATTCACGACTTAAAAAACCTTTTAGATGACTTTTCTTGCCTCACCTCTCAATATTTCTTGACTACGCAAACCTATGACTTTGGACCAGCACCTTCAAGACATTCTATGAAGAAGTGTTCCTCAAGCATAGCAGTAACAGCTTTTACCACAATGTGCTTTTTATAATCCCCGTTGTACTGAATGGCAACCATTTGTCTAAAAAAATACAACCAAGGAAAATTTTTTTCCTCAAATTAGAGACTGCAATGGGGTATTTTGGCCAGAATACACCTCCTACAGCAACATCAAAAATACTTCTGGGAAAGTATTAAGAAATGTGACCATCATGTCACATGCAGCCCTCTTATCTTGTCTTTTTCATTGGATGCGGGACAGTGTTAATCAGCTGCTCTCACTGGAGTTCATTCCACAAACTCAAACCAGCCCCTCTGCTGCTTGCTGTGTTGCGCTGAGATGGGAGGATGCTGACCGTGCCATCAGCCCATCATTTGTTAGGTGCTGCCCACCTGAATATTAAGCACCTCTAATCTGACACAGTATTAAATCTTGATGGAAGGTAAGTAGTTAAAAAAAAAAAACAGGCTGGGGTTCTAGCCTCGATCAAAACTCTCCAGAAGGCAAATTGTTACAGGATTACTACATTTTTGAAGACTAATCACTTCAGACTCAAGTAGACTGCATTTCTGTAGTTCCCTGAGTTGTAATGGAGGAATGTAGATCCTGGGAGCGTATGGTCTTTGACTTGTGCATAGAGCACAAAGATGCAGTCAGCTATAAATAGCACCCAGGAGTAATGCAACCTTTACCATATTCTACAATTGCACTGCTATTCTGCAAGGCAGTCATGAAATCCAGGTCTATTCGTCATCAGCAGAATTAAAACTAAATTTGTCTGTGCACAGAAATCCATAAATAAAATTACTTATGGTGAAGATGCTCTTATCCCTGTACATTTAAGCCTTATCCATCACCCTCTAATGGCAATAGAAATCTTCCTACAGACTCAATTAAATGTTGGACTGAACTATTTATACTGCCTTTGATGTCAGGAAAAGTTTATTTTTTCCTTTCAACAGATAACAGAATCTCTTACTTACTGTTAGATTATTCTGTGTATAT
>NW_010404042.1:52654-65277 GCF_000710305.1 Buceros rhinoceros silvestris | reverse complement strand
TCAAGAGAGACAGCATGAAACAGCCAAATTCTGCTGATTCAGTATTTCCTGGTGAAAACCTGGTTTGTTCAAAATTTCCCAACTAACTTACCTTCAGCTTTCTTACGGTGCTTCAGTTTCAGCCCAGTAATTTAGCCTAAGGTCTTCAATTTTTGCGGAATGCCAAATTAAATCAGGTTGAATGTTAGTATGTTTTCATTAGGGACTGGAAATAATCTAATAAACTTCTTAAAGACCATTTCTTCCTAATCTTGTTTTAATTCAAGTAATCTGCATACTTCTTCCCATTTGTATATTATTTTCTTGAATGTTTGTTCTTTTTTTCTTAATAAACACGATCAACTGAAATTATGAGTCTTGACTAAGTTTTTCCCCTTTTCTGCATTACATTATGAAAGCTAAAATTATAAATGACAAGACTTTTGCAGAACAAAGCAAAAAACCTCAATAATATTTGCCGAGGTTCCCCCCATTTCTGTCAGAAGTGATTATTGATGTCACCATGTATAAGGACTGTCAATATTCCTTCCCCGCCCCCTCCCCCCCGTACATTGTTTACATGTTTTTGATGACTTTTTTACCCTTAGCCTGGGATTACTGGTTGAGTAATTTACTTCTCTTTCCACGAGGGGGCATGTTAAAGCGTGTGCATCCATCTCGCTCCTAATGGATCAGTATTGCCTGAATAACATAAACTTTTGGGTTTTTCAACATTTGTTTCTCATCATGACTTAGTTCCTATCTTCTTTTGTCTGATTTGGGATTGTTCTGTTTTTAAGGGAGAATACTGTTTTCTTCCAGACATTATTATGATTCTGTGTATATCTAGAAAATAATTTCCATTCTTAAACTGTGTGGTATTCAGACTCCTGCGGTTTGTGGGCCCTCCTGTTTGACAGTGAAGCATACAACAACAATTTATTGAACATAATTGTATCTGATAACAGGCTTGGTTTTTTTTTTTTTTTTAGATTCAGAAATATCTAGAAGAGTCCCTTGAAAGGGCTCTGAGAAATTTGTGGGCCACCAATCTACTATGTTAGAAGCAATTCAGTCAGATTAACCCACCAAAGAATTCTTATTATTCCCTGGAGATAAGACACAGTAAAAGACACAGGATATTTTGGGTTCCCATTCTGGCCCTAGGTAAAAGAAAAGAATCAATTACAATAAGGCTTTTTTAGGAAGGTGAAACAGAACCGAGCAGTGACAGAATATGGACTATAGTGGGAAGTTTCTGAAGGTATGGATAAGGAGAAAGTTGACTTGATAATGATGGGGTAGGTAGAAGAAGGGGGACTTGTCAACTGATTTGATTTTAACATTTCTTAGAATATATATATATTCTCAAATAATTATATGAAAATCTTATTATTTTGTAAGATGTTCATGAAGAGAAAAGAAGGCCCTAAAAACAAACCTCTATTTTCACTTTTGTCATAGTTCTAAGGCCATCTCTTCCATAATAGGAGGCGAAAGCTCAATAGGGTTAGTGGACTAAATGGCTTTGCAAGTCCTTTGACTGACTAGACAGATGTAGACAATTGCTTCTGTAGTTTGTTCTGGACTCTCAAAATCCTGCACATCTTGCCAAAAGGGCCTTGTGTGATGCTTAACTTCTTTTTGGTTGAATAAGGTCTGTTGCCATTCAGTAATCTTGGAGGATCACTCAATCAAGCATATTTTCCTTTCTGATCCAGAGCAGAGTGAGCCGAGAGGACATGGGAAGCAGCACAGGAGAGCAGCAGGCAGACTGAAAATCAAACAAACTGTGCAAAGATTACCCAGTCACCCCTGGAAAATAACAGGTGACTCAATGACAAAAATTCGAAGAAATAAAATGGGGTTTGGTGACTAGAACTAACAAAACCAAAATCAAGGCATGGCAGAGACCTTCCCAAATAATACTGAAATGAAGGACAGCTGGAAGAAACGAACAGAACGGAACACTTAGAGCTGAATTAACTTCAAAACAGAGAAAATGAAAGAAAAATAAGGGACATAGGTGATAGAGTGATACAGTAAAAAACGAGTAATAGAAAACCAGAAGCACCTTATTAAGCATCCAGCATCTACTCATATTTATAGCTATGATGTAAATTTTAGAGAATATAATCAATTTATTTATTTTATATTATATTTTGACATTTTGCTTCCCAAATGAGAATTTGTAAGAGGAACTATTCAGCATATGAAAGAGGAAATACAGGAAACAGGAACAGATGAAAACCAGGAAGAGGTCAAATTTCTATGAAGTTGTCCTTGTCAAGATAATGATACACTATTCAGTCAATTAAAAATGCTGAACAACTGAGAATCAGAACACGAAGTGCCTCCTTGAGAATATTATTAATAACAACAAGAATAACAACAAATTCTAATTTCCAATGGGTGGGTACTTATGTGAATGTGTGTGAATACATATAAATATTCACATATCTCACTCAAAAACATACATTTCAAGTAAGACACAGAATTTTTAAGTATTAGAGAGCCTTTGTGTCCCATATGAAATATTTCTTTCGCTTGATCAAGTCTTTTCATTTTTCTGGGGTGATTTTTTAATTAAAGAGGGGAGCTGTTCCCTAAGTGTGTAAAAAGCTAGTTGCTCCTCCTAAATGTTAAGTTTTGCTGCATTTTCTTCGCTTGGTTCATGTTAGAAATACATCTATATTGATCCATTCTTGAAAAATGATCAGTATTTCACAGAAAATGAAGACTTCCTTAAAATTTGACCTCAAACTAAGTCAGTTCATTTAAAACGATCCAACATCATTTTAAGTGGCAGAATATTGGCACAAAAAGATACCTCTAAATCAACCTCATGGTAGAATTTGAAGTTATCTTTGTGAAAATGTGATGTAAACCTCAAGGAAAAAGGTTTCAGAAACATCACAGTATAGTTTTAGAGAAGAGTTATTATGAGGACAAATTCTTGTTTAATTTACTATTAATACAAATAAATTTATGTTGAGTCCACTCATTCAGTGTGAAACCAAGAATAGAACTGGGCCCATAACGTTAATATTGTCTCACTGCAAATAAAATATTTAAACATAAAGCAACCATTGCTCAAACACAAAGGCTAATCTGGACCTAAGCCTTAAAGGAAAAGCTTAATTTAATACACGACTGAGAATTTCACGATGACTAGCCTGAATATTGAACCTTCTTATCAGCTTAATCTCCTTGTCTTTAAAAGGGGAAATACTGCAAACATAATTTTAAAACTTGTATTATCTTATAGAGAAAGGTTAATATTGAGCCAGAAGTGTTTAATTCTATACTTCTCATGCAGCCTTTCCTTCAATGTGGGGTCACAAACCCATCACTTGATCACAGTAAGAATGCATTTCCTAGTACCTACCTTTGGGGTGCCCAGGACTTCCTTTGTGTAGACCTGATTCTCGTGCTAGATGTTCGGCTCGTTTAGAGTTAAAGCAATATTGGCTTTACTAATTTTCAGCATTTGAAAATGAATGCAAGATCGTTAAATGTTCTGATTGTATAACTTCTCAGTTTAGTACGTGTTGTAGAGCAGGTCATACAGGTGCAGCCAGGATGTGCCCTCAAGCTGACTAGTTAATCTAGTTAAGAACCTGTTTCAAAAGATGTGTCTGAATCCTGATGTATACAGCAGGAAAATACTTCTTTTTAACTGCGCTGCTCTTCGGTAAATCATATTGGGAAGACTCTGGGTGAGAAGTTGAGACTAGTGTCTGATGAATCATAAAAATTGGGCTGAAATGCTTTAGAAAAATAGCACATTCAATATATTTTATTTCTTTTTATAACTCATACACTATCTTGCAGTCATATTTCCACATTAAACTAACATTTAATGACCCTGGAAGCAGAAGTCCTGATTTGTTTCAGTAAATAACTGTTTTATACTCGACAGCTAATCTCTACAGTCTTCTCTCCTTTTCCTCCACACTCTCCTGCAGTGGACCTTCAAAGTAGAAGGGCCTTTGTTCAGTAGCTTTGATAATTTGTCCAATATCCCGCGCTCAGTGCAAATCAGCGCCAGTCACTTTCACAAAATAATTTATTACCTTATAGATAGAGGCAGCTTAACTCCCATTAATTTAAATACAGTCCTTAGAATCCACCTTTTAGTTTTAAAAAGATTAAGTTTAGTTTTTTTCTGTTTTGGCTTAATTTAATACTGTCTTCTAGTTAATGTGTCTGAATAGTGTTCAATGGGTTAAGAAGAAATGTCTGACTTTCTGAGTACTGTTCATGTTGAGACCACCTTCCTGCCCCTGGTGCTTCTCTAAATCATTGCCAGTAAGATTAGGTGGCATGGTCCCACGTGGGTTTAATCTGAGTGAGCTTTACAGATGTTCAGCTAAATGTGTTTCTGGTAATTAAAATAAACCCCATCAGTTCCATGGTATACTAAAAAATTGTTACAGAATCACTAATACCTGAAACACGTTATTCCACTCCCAGCCCCTAAAAATTCATACTAAGGCTCTGCAAATTAGCATATTCTTAGGAAAAATTAAAAATTAAAGAAAAAAAAGGCTTGTTATATGGGAGATGTTTGCGTGGTCAAATATTTGTTTGGGGCACTTCATGTCAACAGCATTTTATGCTTCCTGACTTGCATAAAATGTCAACAGCCTAAATGAGAAGCTTTGAAGTTTCTAAAAGATAAATGCTGCCATCTTTCAAAACTTAGATTACTTACATCATTATAAGAATATATGGATATAGGAACATCAGTGCTCTCTGTACTGCAATATGAGAACTAGAGAAAAAATGGCCAAGAGTCATATCTTTCTAGAAGTAATAAAAAAAAAAACCCAAGAATTTATTTGGTATTTTAATATGTAGTATTTTGAACATTTTACTCTATGTAGAGTTTGAGTGAAATGTAAAATACTTTAGTTTTATTCTTCGCATTAACATTAAGGATAAAGAATCCTCAGTGTTATTTTTGTTAACGTGTACAAGAGATCTGATCTTTTAAAAAAATCTGACATATACTGATTTGCAATAGGTTTTCTTAGTCCCAGCTGTTTTTAAAAAGTTTCTTATAGCTGGGATACAAACCTTAGATCAGAAATAAATAAATAAACTCCAAACAAAACCCATCAATAACAAAACACCTAAGCAAGTCAAAACAGCTCTTGCAAAATGGATTTAACTCCTAGAGCCATTGGCGGTCCTAATAGTCCACATCTATATCAAAGAAATTTGATATCATTCTGAAACAAATTTTTGGGATCAGTGGGGTATATCTTGCAAAGATGATTAAGTGTCTTCTGAAAATGTACCTTCTGAAACTCAAATTCATGGCATCAACCTGTTCAAGATCTACTAATTAGAAACATCTGTGAATAATATTAAAATTATTAAAAAACCCAGCTAGGATGCTATTATACAGTCATATAATAATAGAATAGTCGGGTTGGAAGGAACCTTTAGAGGTCCTTTAGTCCACTCCCCCCCCTGCAGTGAGCAGGGATATCTGCAACTAGATCAGGCTGCTCAGAGCCCTGTGCAAACTGACCTGGAATGTTTCTACCACCTCTCTGGGCAACCTGTGCCGGTGTTCAGCCACTCTCATTGTAAAAAATTTCTGCCTTGTATCTAGCCTAAATCTCCTTTCTTTCAATTTAAAACCATCTGTTGCAAAGGCCTTGCCAAAAATTCTGTCTCCGTCTTTCTTGTAAGCCTCCTTTAAGCACTGAAAGGCTGCACTAAGTTCTCCCCAGAGCCTTCTTTTCTCCAGACTGAACCTCAGCTCCTTCAGCCTTTCTTCCACTCAGATCTCTTCTTCTATTATAATATTTTGGCATGTGAAAAAATGTTTTGTTTTATACATTGGTAGATAATTCTTGTCACAACTGATATACCAAAAATGAACACAGCACAAAGTCATGTTTAAACAACTTTTTCCAGTTTGGTTTCTATGACACAAAATCACATTTCTTGTGGCTTTTGAAACAGATAAAAGGTATATAATTTACAGTGTGGGTGGGTTCTGTTAAGCAAGGCAGATATTGACATAGATATAATAATTTTAATTTGTGAAAACAATAATTCATATGTTTCTCAGTTCCCAGATTGAGACATGATACCAAGATTATCCAAGATGTAAAACTAAAGGTCTTGAAAGAAAAAAATATAAAAAATATCAAGACTGATGATAAATTCAATGTATAAGCTACAATTTAATTTAATTTCAGTTCTTCATGTAATTATTTTTAGCAAGGTTTTTTTGTAAAAAGCCCCACAGTCCACGATTTTAATTCACTCAAAAAAAAAAATTCTTTAATAAAAAATCCTACATTAAAAAATAAAAATTAAGAGAACCTAAATATACCCTCTTTGGTATGCAGATGAATGCCACTGTGCTGTGTATCACGTGCTGCAGGAAAGGAAGGCACGGCGAGTGCTAAGCACGGACCTTAACTTCCCATGAACATTAATAATCCAGGAAGGAGAGTGCTTAGCCAGACATTCAAAGAGAATTGCAGTCATGGCCCTGTGCTGCTCTTACAGACTAATATATCAGAACGACAGCAGCTACCTATTCCCTGCAGCACAGTCTTTATTCATGTTGTAACCGTGCAACAGGGGTAGGATCCCTGCTTTCCTAGTCTACCCTAGGGAGAAAATTCGTTCTTGGAGAACATGTTTTTAGTTCTGATATTGATTTAAAAAGCCCAGGTTTTCATGCCAAGAAAGACATAATCACGGAGAGGTTTCACTGTCATAACCGCTATTGTGCCTTGTGTTATGAAGTGTTTACGAATTCTTTTTGAACGGATGCAGAACAAAATAGCAGCTGCTGTTGTGCACTATGAAAGATTTATAGGAAATAAAGATATTTTTGAAAACCCCAACTTTAAAGGATTTATAGGCTAAAGCTGACTGTCTGGGCTTCCAGTAATCAATCCTATTATTAATAATGAAAGAACTACCATGACTCTAGTTTTCAAGAATCAGTATGATCAGTATGTTAATCTCCTTGCATGAATTCAGGATGTTCCTGGGTATGTGTATTGGTATTTAAAGAAGACAGAGTTCAGTCAGCAAATTGTTCCATTCTGATTGCCCAAGACACACTGCAAACTTCTTATGAATTAATGGCTTTGGTTGTTTTGAGACCCAAATCTGTATCATAATGAAGAAAAAAAATTCTTTATTTTTTCAAGAGATGTGTGGAAGGAGCCACTACTCAGAGCTTCCATGAGGCCCTCTAATTGGAGCATTTTACATAAAAATTAAGGCAGTAAAATCTTAAAATATTAATTCACTACTGGTTCCAGTTGTCCTTATTTTTGATTTTGTTTTAAAAAGACTTGAGTAAACATTAGTAAGTAAAATCAAGAAACATAATAAAGTATAATGAACATGAATGGAATAACATGACTCAGTCTAGCGCGACATGCTTGGTATCATTGTCGAAGAGTAATCTCCATTTTATGCTAATACTCTAGAGATTTGACACTAGACTTTAATACAGAAATTCTAAAACCCCTGTGTGTATAATAAAAATGTTCAATGAGTAATCAAATGCCAGTGGCTTCTGTCTAAAAGCATCGATGTTTTAAAATAATATAATCACAATGGAATGTGTATTTTGCAATCATCAGATTGGTTTACAGATTACAGACTTGTTACCCCATCACGCTTGAGAATCAGAGCTCTCATCTGGGGGAATAAAACATTATTAATGTAACAGACTAAAAATGTGTATTAGAAACTCAACAGTGTGGAAAGAGTCAGTGAGACATAAAGTGCCTCTGACTATTCCATTCATAGATATTGATGGCATTGTAAGGAAATTTGATATTTCTCTGTTTTTCAAAGGACACAAAAAATTTGCTGCAAGAGACTCTTATTCCACCTTATTTACACTCATTAGGAGAAGCGGATGGTTCATTCAGAGACAGAATGATATCTATAGCATCAGTCTTCATTGTCCACTGACAAGATTTTCAAATACTTGGATATCATCTTCAGCGCTGTCACCTGTGCACTGGAAGAGGCCCTAGCAGATGTTCACAAGGCTATGGCTTCATCTGCTTCAAAATCTGTCGTTAGAAAGTGCTTTTACCGTCACATCTACAGGAAGAAGTTGGTACCCATAGGTACTTTCTATCATATAGTCCTAGAGTCTTCAAGTTCATGAGTGTAAGCCCCTAAACCCCATTTTCACAGAATGTTCCTGAACCTGCTCATTACTTTGCATTTTTCTTCAAGGAAGGGAGTTTCCTAGACTACATTGCAGATGCCTTCGGTGTTTATGGAAACAAACCCGAGAGAAGACAAAGAGCAAAGGTCTGTGTCACAGCCAGAAAGTTCAGGAAAATAAAGACTACACCTGAAAGGAACAGCAACAGCAGAGGACAGACTGATGACTGGACTAGTGCTCCAAGTCTGAAGCACTCAAAAGGAAGTAAAGAGATTCTGAATTGTCTGATTTGAGCCTGCGTTGTAACTGCTGAACTCCAGAAAGAGCAATCCACAAGAAGTAATTGTGCTAAAACTGCACAGAAAGTTGGTTCTTCAACTGTAAGTCACAATAACGCATATATGGAGATATGTGAGAATAATGCAGATATGGAAGAGATTTTGGAGACAAAATAAGTAAATATTGCCATAGAATTTCGGGTTGTTTCCTTGAGGTTTTTTGTCATGGAAAGCATAAGCCATAATCGGTGAATTCTGTCAGAGGAAAATATGGAAACCAGAAGTTCATTTCAAAGGGATTTAGAGAAGGACTGTAATTTCATATTTTACATTCTGCAAGGATTGTCTACTCTTCTCTCCACGATTCAGGTCTTTAAAACATCTTTTTAACATATGAATTAATTTTTTTTTTTTTGAGACTTGCGGGTTTTAGTATTTTAAATATGTAAAATTCAATAATGAAAAGACAGCAGTTTTTCACAGGCTTTGTCTTGCTTGCCTCCTGTGCGTCTTTCAGGTAACTGCCGTCTTGTATCCCAGCAGCAGCTGTGTTGTGTTCCATATGTTTCTTCATTGTGCAGAGGATGCACAATCCCTTTTCAGAATAATACTTTTTTGAAGGCTGAAGGCTTTGCCCATTGGCAGCAGCTGTGTCCCATCTCTGATTCCTCAGATGGCTGTTCGATTATTCCCTGCCTATCACTTTTTCATGCACCGCTACTTCCTGCCAGGCCAATTTGCTGATTATATTCTTTCTTTCCTTTTACTTTAATGTACACTTGGGTTTACATGTTGGATTTTTTTTTTAATGTCTCTTTTCCACATGACACACATCATTCCATTGCTTTTGCTCTCTGTCTTCGTCTTTACCATTCCAGATGAACCCTTCAGATGATGACATGAAGAAAAACGTTCTCGTTTAATACTCTCTCATATTACAGATTGTGCTGATTACCGTTCAGAACCATGAGTCACCAGTTACTTAATCCTATGCCATGCCAGTGTTTCTAACAACTAAGTGCCTCAGAAAAAAATGTTCAGTTTCTAGAGAATTAATACGTGGGGAACAATCCTTTCTGGATCATTTGAAATCAGGTTGTTTGAAATGTGGTGCATATCTGATTTGGCAATCAGATATAAATCAATGTGTCAAGGCATTTTGGCTTCTGAAGCTGAAAGGAAAGTGCATCGAATTCTGCTTCTAGAATAAGTCATAATTTTCAGTAGCCCCAAAATCTAAAAGAACGTATTCCCATGGTACTAATAGTACTAATTAGTGCACTTGCCCCCATGGTAGGTTTTTTTGCCCCATATTAATACAACTTTAAGATGGGTTTGCCTTTGTGATATTTATTAATAGCACTGTTGAAAAAAACCCAACCTCTTAACGCAAGAAGGTTAAGTGATAAGTAGGGAGGTGTCAAGTACTTTATTTTCAGTTTTTGAAAGAAAGTTAGTATATGAAGTCTTTTTGTGTAGCTGTCAGTGTACTGAAGGCAGTAGAGGAGCCTTCGTTAAATGGAATTGAAGTAATTACTACAAGCAGAAACTGAAGAAAAGCAGAAAGGAATGCACAGAGAATAATAGAAAGGTGGGATGTAAAAGCTGGTTTTACATAGCAAATACGTTTTATGATGCAAAGGTGTTGCTTTCAAATTAGAGAGTGCAACTTCAGTAAGTGATCTATTCAGCATCACAGAAGTTTTTTTGGTCAGTGTATATTAATTATATGATTGTTGCAAGACAAGCTGCAGGATGCATGTTTCACATTGAGAAATGAGACAGCATTGAGGAGGCTTTAAAAACAGGCAGCTATAACAATGTACGGACAACTAACCACTTGTGCAGAATTTTAACAAGGAATTTGAAAAGTAAGAATTTCAAAAGAAAAGGATCTGAAAGGGTGCATTGCTAATTTATTTTGCAGGATTTGTAAAATTATTTATTTCATTAACCCACCTCCTGTGGAAGGCATTCGCTAAACAATTAATTTTGACTTTGAGGAACAAAAGCATAACCTTAATGACTTATAAACGAGAAGTCTCACCATGGCAACCTAGAAAAGAACCAGTTCTTCAGAACTGTCAGAGCTCCCACAGCTGCCGCTGTTGCTCAAGAGAAACCTGCTGTCTCAACTTACTGTGCTTTTGGACTTCTATCTGAAGGTCAGACCACAGTTTTGAGGGTCGCAATCGAGTTCTTTTTTCTTAAGAAGAAGGGAATTAATTGCTACCCCTGGGAGAAGGTTAAAAAAAACCCCAGTATTTCTTGCTCCTATTGGGGCTGAAGTCCTAATACAAAAAATAATTAGAGTAAAAAATTTAATACTTTGGGAGCTGGCAAAGATCTGGTAAAATTTCAACAAGTACTTGGGAACATTAAAACTTTTGGTCATATTTGGCTTCTTTGCGACAGAAAAAATTTACCAGCTGTTGCCCCGCAGAGAGGTAGCATTGATAAGTCTAAATAGACGCAAAAAGGAATCAGGGTTTGTTAACAAACTGTGCAGGTGTGTGGTGCGTTACCATGCACACTGGATGGCGGTTGAAGCTTGAAGAACTTGAGCAGAACACGTTGTTGAACGACAAGAAAAACATAAGAAAGGAAATGTAATTTATTCTTTTTTTTTTCTTTTAATGGATGTTGGTATTGGTCATCAAGGTTTTGAAGAAAATGGTCAGCAGAAATATCACCATAAATCTCTGCTCAAAAAAGTATCTAAAATAGTCACCATCAAACAAAAATAATTTCATTTCCTCAGTGAAATACTACATGTGGGGTTTTATTAAAAGTGCAACACAGAGAGCTTTCATACACAGGAGGTCAAGGTTCTCCATCAGGTAACTGAATATCTTCGTCATATCTATCAAGCAACTGGAATCCAGCTGCAAAAAGACATATTTGGGGAAAAAAACCCCAAATGATTTACACTGTTGAGATGGTTTGTCACTGATGAATACAGAGATCTCAGGTGATAGTCAATAAATAAATCTGTAAAGAAAAGAGTAAATGGAAAATTATTTTTCTCCTTTTGCTTATAGATAGCTGAAATACCTACCTGTGTAAAAAAAAAAAAAAAAAAGCCCTAGTCAATGTCAAAAATGAAACCTGTGGCATTTCCAGAGATGGAATCTTGATTTTATGTCACACCAGAGCTTAAAAAAAAAAAAAAAACCTGTAAAGTTCTGTAAAGTCCAATACCGAAAGGACTTTCAGGTTTTATTTAAAGGCTTATAAACAGGAAAAAGAACCCCATCGTTAACAAGTTCAGTTGCAGAGACCTGCTGATTTACACATTCCTTCAGGGACGGCTGAGATCGTGTTCTGTAAAAGTGCAAGCTACAACAGTCTATGGACACTTCATTTCACTCAAAATTCTGCGCGCGCCCCGCCTGCCCCCAAGTTTGATTTTGCTTTTCCAGGAAGGGAAATGAACTTCCAAATTTGCCTGACTTTGTAGTTGCGCTGGATTCAAGTGACTCCAGTGATTTGATGTGGCACATTGATTACAATCGCATCAACAGGAGAATGAGACTCAGAGGGAAAAACGTTGTTTCTTTCACAAACTCGATGTAACTAAAACAGCCCATAAATCAGAACTAGACACACAGAAGCTGGCTGCAACGCTACCTATTGCTTATGTAATTATATCGCATTGCTATTAGATCTGCTTGACAAAGGCTGGAAACAAACTGGGATCGTAACAAATAGTTTCAGTGAAATAATAAAACTAACTCCATCCTTATTTCACCTTTTCTGAAGCAGAATAAACACTGAGGGTAGTCAAGCTGCAATCCATGATTCTTTGGGAGTTTCAGAATAACTTGCCCCATGGGAGCTCAGAAGTCTCACTTTTTTGCATATTTCCTTTTGCAATATTATACATAAGAGACGAATGTACTTATTGCCTGCAGTGTTCTCTCACTTTTTTGCATATTTCCTTTTGCAATACTATACATAAGAGATGAATGTACTTATTGCCTGCAGTGTTTGTAATAAGCATCTTGGAATACGCCAGTAGCTCACCAAGCAAGTACAACAAGAGTTCTGATATGGTAGAAATTTTTCTTACTCATTTAACAGCATCCAGTTGTATGATACGTTTGAGAACAGAGAGAAGAGAGACATAGTGTGGTACAAAGAAAATGCTGTGATGTTTCTAGATTTCGGGAACCCGCTATTCAATGCGA
>NW_010404042.1:37095-52528 GCF_000710305.1 Buceros rhinoceros silvestris | reverse complement strand
TATTAAAGGGAGAAAAAAAAAAAAAAAAAGAAATCTATGCTTAAACTTCATTAAAACAGTTCCAAAATAGTATCCAGCAGCCATTGGAATCACCATACTGAAGGAAGGTATTTCTTACTCCAGTATTTTCCTGTTTCCAGTGATAAAATACATACTCATCACCAGGTCTGTAAGGCTTTATAAGGGAAGAGGTGAGGAGAAATCGTCATGAATTTCAGAGTCATCTTGAAATTTACAGGTTTTTTTGATTACTGTTTTGAATTACAAGGTATTGCAAACTGAGATTTAAGAGCTATTCTCAAAAAGTGCTTGAAGAAATGTATGTCTGGAATATCTGTGTGAACATGCTTGACTTCATCAAGATAAATTACATTTTTATAATTATCAAGTAGCTTAACAAGCGCAATTAATGCATATTTCATTGAAGATTCGTTCTTTCAAGTGCCTGTTTTAATCCATAGTGAATTGATAGCTCAAGGAGTGCTGCCCTCTCCAAATATCAAGGCGTGCTTAGTATATCATATGTTTGAAGTTTGTACATTCCTTACTATCTCCTCTTCAGAATGACTATAGAAGACAAGCTGAACATTTTTGTCTACAATTAGAAAATTTTTCCCATAACTGTGGAGATGCTGAATATTCTTTTATCTTTTCCAACCTTTCAGTTTTACTCCCCTCTTGTTCTGTATGTATATATATGCATATGTACATGCATATATATAGATAAATATTTACATCCACCCCCCCATCCTCCTGAAATATCTAGGAATTATTTTAGTTTGGACTCATCTAGCCTTGCTTTATTCAATCAACATCTAGCTTTATATTCCAGGTTGGATATACTTTGTGACTTGACGTATTTTCTGTATAGCATTTCTCTCTTTACCTCTTGAAAATTAACTACCTTCAGGACTGATCTTGTCACCACAGATATGCTTGATGTGAGTGCTTAGGTAGTAAATCTTAATTATTTCAGTGCCACAAATATGTAGATTAAATATGGGTATTATGAGGAAAGACAACATGGTGGTACTCTCAAGGATCTTGTTACCTGACTGCATGTCTTGTTTATTCACCGGAATACACAGAAAACTTATGAAGTTCCAGATGTGAGATAGCTTGTGGATCAGTGCTGCCAAGTCTGCAAATTTTGACACTGATTGTTGGGAAGGTATATTTCATTTCTAAAAGAGCAATAACAGCATCTAATACACTTTGAGACAGTCTTCACTGCCACCCACATTCTGACATTTGTTGTAACAGAGTAGGTGTGAAAACATGCATATGATCATGCCGTGCCCCATGTAACTTTCTAGCTGGTTTTAATTCAGCTTCATTCTCTGCATAAATTTGTACTTGACGGTATATATATACAATTCCATTTTTAAAACACAGCTCAGGATAATGGGTCCATGAACATACCTTTACTAGCTGTTTTGCCACACCAAAAAAAGAGAGAAGCATCCATTCCCTGAAAATTCATGTTTCTTCAGAAGCGAAGGTATTTTCATATGTTGGCAGACTGCACAGAAGCGCAGTAATGCAGGTTCCTGGTCGGGTGATGTGGTCACACATCTCAGTGTCTAGCCAAAGCAAGTTATTTCTGGTCACACTTTCCAACTTACCCATGTCTACTGTCCTCTACATAATGGATATATAATGGTTATCCATGTTAGAATTTGCAGCACAGGCTTAGAATAAGAATAATTAGAATTAGAATTAGAAGACAGTAACACCATGTATCTTATGTCTGTGTTCTGGAAAGAGAAATCCATTCTAACTAGTAGACTATGCCTATCCTTAGCCGGAGGGGAGGGGTGGGGATCAGGATGGAAAGCTAGTTTACGCTGCTAGCATCACAATGCAGCACCTCTTTACACCTTGTTCTAAGAGAAAATATTTTGTTAATCATAAACTTAATAATCCCTAGTGCAGCTGTGGCTTCTGTTCTTTGGTTTAGGAAAAGTAAAAGAAGAAACACAGAGGGGATGAGATATGAACATAGGCAGTCCTTTGGTATGACCAGGTCTTACTGTTTCTGTGTTTTAAATGATGAAATATGAATCCTTTATTCACCAAATCTGGACTTCATGCATTTTGACAACATCATGCTAATTATTTTCTTTTAGTTTCCTTTAAACAGCTCTGAGTTTCTAGACAAGCTTGACATGTCTTGGAGGCATCTCTCCACCTTATCTGCTTTTCTTCATTTCCAAACACAAAGCACCTGCAGTCTTGTTTATACATTCTAGAATAAATAACATTACTTCAAAAAAATGGCTATTAAGGTTGTATGGTGAATCAACCAGACATGAGTATTCTGCTCTCAGGTGTCCAGGTCCATCAGGCCCTTTGATTCACTCTTTACATCAAATAACCATTATAGTTCTGGGGTAGAGAAACTCCCCAGTCCTTACTGAATTATGAATGATATATGATACCTCAGCACGCAAATTGTGTTCCATGGCCTTACTGCAGCCTTTTCAGAGGGTGTGTTTCAAGACTTCCTTTGTGGTGGGGGACTTCAGGCAGGACTGTGAACTCATTCCACCACAAGTCAGGTGTTACTGATGGATCACATATTGATTCATATGGATCACATATGAATCCTGTCCCCACTGGGAGGATTGTTGTCACATGTGGATCCTCTCCTCATTTCAAAACGTTGCTGCATAACTTATTTGAAATACCTTTTCATGACAGAGGACGCCTTCAGGCAAACACCAAGGGGACAAACCCTGCATGGGAGGGGATCCACTCTGTTCTGTTGGCCCTGATAGACGAATATTTTTAGACCATTTTGAACTGAGTCACCTGGGCTATGTTTCTCTTGCTGTTGTTCTTGCTTGGCTATCAATTCACTTGATATCTCTAAGGCTTGCTCAGAGGAAATGTGGATGAAAGTGGCTGGGGTTCTCTTCCTTGCCTCATGTCCATCAGAGGGTGCAGTCACAGGGCCGCTGCAGGGCTAGACACTCCTCTCTGAATTGACTCTAGTGAGTCTCAGCTTCTAACACCACCATGTAAGAGAAAACAGCTTTTACTGTCACTGTGATAACAGTTTTCTACTGGCATTTTCTACATGGGGAAGCAGATGGTACGGGCTTGCCACATCATCTTGTTTTCCCAAGTTACAGTCCAGTGCCTTTCCCAGGAGTTGATGGCTGAAAAAGTCTAGAGCATTCACCGCCAGTCTTCCTCTTTTTCTTTTCCTCCTTTTTCCCAGTCCAAGCATTTTGTTCCGCTTATTAAATGTAACATCTTTACTAGAAAAGTTGGTTCTAACAATTTTTTGTTAAAATCTGACCATGTCACTGTCAGCTCCTGAAAACCCACAGTGTGATGCTGCCATTATACCTGACCTGGTCCCCAGTGTGAAGAAGAAAACCTGTGTGCCCGTGTTTGTATAGGGGTGCTCTGAGCTTATACACATGGATGGATAGATAGATATGAATCCATAGGTTTTTCATGGCTGTGAACTTACTGATTCATGATGCAAACTGTACGTGGGGAGAAATGCTATTTTAAATACTTATATTTTGTTGAGAAAGCAGGCAAATAATTCTGCACCTTTAAATTTCTTACACTTGTTTTGGTCTAATCTTCTTGGGTTTCGCACAAATACACAGGAGAGGTTTTTTTCTCAAGTGTTTTAAATAATTTTATATCAAAAAGCTAGCCTTAACTCCCAGGAATTTAGAAATCAGCAGTTTTGCTAAATTGCTTTAAGTTCTCCAGAGATCTTCCACATCTACCTTTCCCCCTCTGTTTCTTCTTGCTGTCTTTGTTATCTCCAATTTAACCGAGTGATAGCTTTAATAAACGCTGAACTCAGTCACAGGTTGAAATCGCACATGGAAAGGAAAAGGCATTAGTAAACTTCATTCTAAATGCCAGCCTTCAAATCACGGGTCACGCGCGTTCCTTTGATATTTCAATGCTTTGCTATGTCTAAATATCTATCAGCCTGCACTTTGCTGCTGATGACCTTCTGTCAAATAGTGATTTGTTAAGTAAGCCTTCCACAGAATCCTGTAAAAGCTCTTCCAGACTTAGGTATAATGCCCTCTAAAATGCAAACTACTCAATAACTTCAGGACAGAAGGAGTGGTCTTAGACAGAAAAAAAATTAAGACGTTATTCAAGAGGAAAAGGATTAATTCTGTGGTACTTTGTCAAAATGGCCACAGTACTTAGACAAAGAGAGTAGTGCTATTGAACTATATTATTTCTGGACTGGACATCAGCTTTGACTGGACAAGGTAGCCAAGGGCATAATATACTCCCCTCCACCTAGCAAAGCAAGAAAGATGTTTGATTTCCATCTTACTAATTTGAGAATCCATTGAATTTTTCATAAGCTAAATACCAGCACAATGAATTCTACCAGAGAGCACTTCAGAACAGCTCCAACACTGCGTGGATCCTTTTGTCTATTTAATATATGGTCTCCTCAGGCCTTGCAGACCTTTATGTTTCTTAAGTACTCATAATAGTAAAGCACTTCTTGAACTCTTTGACTAGACCAAAAATCAAAAAGACTGCTAAAGGACAATTACCTTCATTTAACATTTTGGTGTGAAAGGAAAAAGCAGCTTTCATTAAGTATGACATTAGGGTTTTTCTCTGGTTTTGTTAGTAATACGTTTCAAGGACTGTCTGAAGATACACATATAGAAGAGGAAATAGTTCAGTTCACTGGAGTTTTTCTTTGTCTCAATTACCATAAAAACAATATTTATGAAATAAGGCATGCAGGCACTAGCAGCAACAGCCCATGGAGCTGACTGCGATCAGATGGAGCATATTTTATCAGGCAGTTCTATTAGCTAAATAAAATATTAGTAAGATCAGAACAAAAGGAAAGGGTTTTGTTTTTAAATTTTTGTAAAGACATATCAGAAATTTCATCTAAAAGAAACTAATAGTTTCTTTGAACAAAATAAGTCAGATGTGCAAAAATATTGCTTTACTGAGATGTATAGAGATGCCACATTCCTGTCTCAATTGGGGAATTTCTTAGCAGTTTTCAAGTTCTGTCATTCTTTCACTTCTTGATGGAATGAAACTGAAATGTGAACCATCACTCCCCCTGTCACTGTATTTTTTTTTTGCCATAGAAAGGACCTGTATCTATTTCTGTTTCAATAAGAAATCAGCTTATTTACATGAGAAGCAAAGGAAAAATAGCGTGCTGTGCCGGGTTCTCAGTCTGGATAGTTGGTAAACCAGGACTGAGGGCTGTGGGGTGCAGAACGCTTGCCCCTCCAGTCTGGATAGTTGGTAAACCAGGACTGAGGGCTGTGTGGTGCAGAACACTTGCCCCTCCGCTTAAGTACTGCAAGTGTATCTATTCTCTGCAAGTCATACTTTTAAAATTCAGCATCGAATCTAGTATTACCAAATAGTACTCATGTACGTAATGCTCTCTGCAAGTCATACTTTTAAAATTCAGCATTGAATCTAGTATTACCAAATAGTACTCATGTATGTAATGTAAACACTAAAAGCATACTTTGGTATCCAGCACGCTAAGGCACCATGAAATTTGCATCTATTTTTCATTGGTAATTCAGACCAATAAAACATCTTTTAGTTGTTTTTCTACACTTTTCCACATGGATCTATGACTGTTTTGTTGCACAATTTGTTGCACATATATCAACGCTTTTTTCTAGTCTTGCAAACTAGCTGATGACTTTTATGAATTAGTGTTACTTCTTTTACGCCTACTGAGACTTTTCCTGCAACATTAGCCTTCTTTTATGTATAAATGATGGATTAAGGAGATGATATATAGATATAAAAATTCCATTCCCTCTAACATGAATTTCGTCATCCTGATGGTACGTATAATTGCACAGAAAGTAAAATGACAAAACTGTAATCCATTATTGTATATTACAATAGAAAATGTTGATATCTTGTGCTCGCTATAATCAGTATAAGAAAGGCTACATATTTACACTTTCCCTCACTTTAGCAGAGAAAGTAAAAAATGAAAAGAAAGTGACATTTAAATGTGATATTTTCCTAGGACACCACATAACTGCTTCTTAAATACACGATCTGTTTCAAAAACAATTTGCTACTCACCAAGTGGGTTGTTGCATTTCAGTGAGTTAAAAAACCAACACAGTCTCCCCACATGGGTGTTTAATCAATTTAACCAGTCAGCGCTCTTGCTCGACCAGCAGGTGTCTGGCAGGCAAGAGCACAAAACAAGTCCCATTAACGCAGGGCATAGTTTATCTTACTTGAGTGCAGAGGGGTTTTCATTAGCACGTGGAATTCTTACAACTTTTACAGTCAGTCTTTCTAATTATTATGAGTACTATTTTGTTTTCATTTTCAGGTACAAATAATATTTGTAGCTTTGTTAAAACGAGGTACCATTTGGATCAAGTTAGAGATGGTATAAAACATCGAGAAGAGTTGTTTCTTGATGGCTTAAAAACAGTTTTTCTCATTGGAAATTTTTTGTTGTCACAATATTTGCAGTTTTCAAATAGAACTATTTTTCTAGTAAAAACCTAAATTTCTAGTACAAAAAGAAACTACCTCCCCAATGTTAACTGTTTATCAAGAACAGTATTAACAATATATTTTTTTTTTAATTGGGGGTGTTTCTGTTTTAAAAAAAAATGAAGTGTAGCACAGGTTCCACATGCATACAGAATTTTCTGTCTTTTTCCAAGAACAGTGATTCAGTCCTTTTTCTTTGCATTAGTCAGAGAATTATTGACAATGCATTCTGGTCTGCTATCGTCTCCTGTGCCATATATAGTTGTAATTTTAACGCTCAAGATTGCTTTTTTTCTCATTCTCTGTGCAATAAGTAAAAGAAAAATTTAACTGCCCACATATGTTTTGCAGAGAATTTACATTTGTTTTTATCTACACAAGAAAGATTCTTCAACACCACCTAAGATTTGGATACAAACAGATGTAAATATATTGGCATGTGAGTACCTACTGTGCAGGCTGAATGGAGGAGATCTGGAGAGTAGTGGTTGACTCAAGAGACTTTTGGAAATTCTCTACAATGCTAGAGAACTGTAAACTAACACATCTAGAAAATCTTTGTCATGTAAACAAGTTTTCCTCTAAAAGACTTGATGAACATATTCTGGAACCCTTCGGTACTGCAGCAATTGTTTCAGATGTCTTTTATTGCCCAGTTTGATGTGGCAGTACACAGTATATGGACTCATGTCTTCCAGATTCTTTGTGTCTATCTCACATGGGAGGAAACCATCATTCTTTTACTTTATATGCTTTTTGCCTTATGATGGCCTTGTGTTGCCCAGTGAGAGTGGTTTTACAGAATTTTGCAGCATTGTAGCTAATTTCAAGCTACAAGTACTCACAGGTCAAGTGGGGTAACAACTCTTCCATGTCCTTTAAAATCCCCAATTGAATTTTCAGGTTGTTTTTTGCAAACAGCTTAAATTCTCCTTCAGCTTAGAAAAACCTCAAGCTTTCCTAAAGCTTGGAAAGTTCATTTATTTGAAATTTTACATTAGGCTAAGGAAATCCTACTGCTATTTGTAGAGCAGATTGTCTGCTATCTCTGCCTGCTTCATAATGTTTTGTCTACTTTTTCATCATAACCTCTGGTAAATATCTTGAGCCTGAAAATCTTCATAAAACACTGCTTCCTATTGCTGGTAACACCGAAAATTTTCTATTCTAGGTACCTTTATTGTTATTATACGCAGTCACATCTGCCACGACGTGTTTCAGTCTTCCTCTGTATCAGTGAAACGACTTCTGAAAACAACATTCCTCTTTTATCTGCAGCGATCTGTGCCTGTCTGCTTCCCACGTTTCCCATGTTGTGGACATATCCAAGCCTCAGAGACAGACAGCTGATCTCCTCCTGTGTCAGACGCATTGGCAGTACAACAGAACAGGCTGGCTTTCATGGTTGTGACAGATAAAGACTTCAGATCCAGGATTTTTTCGCAGCCGAGTTATTTCAATAAGCAATAAAAGTAGCACAGGGAGCTTCAAACAGCTTATGATATGGATATTTCAACCCTGCATGTTGTCAGTCAGGGTATATTTGAGTACGATTTTGCAGTCTGTGCCCTCTGCTTCACTCAGAAAGATAGAAATGTTCTGACCACGATCTTGCTGCTACAATATTCCCTTCACTTGCCAGGACTTGGGAAAATTTTGACCACAGATATTCCAGCAACATGAGATCCAGCTGGAGACTGCAGTTCCTAGGAGTCCATTTGGGTGTTGAACTCCCAAAGCAACTTGATGTTTTCTTTGTGATCAAGCCAACATGTTTTGCAAGGGAAGAGGAATTGAAACACATAACTTCTCCTTTTTCTTCATCCTTAAACCTAAATTCATTGGAGATATCATTCTTTTACTATCAACTGATCATTTCAAATGACATTTTTTATTTTTTTTTTCTGGAGCTATCCAGTCTTTTGAGTTACTGCTGACAGCCTTTGGTTCTCCCTCCTTTCCCCATGGATTCTTCGCAAATTACCAATTGTTTATTTACGTTGCCCTATTTCTGGGCATTTTATTTGATTCACACTTAGAAAGTGTGAATGTTATGCTACTTGAACATCTGCTAATTAGTCGGTCTATCTGGAAGACAAGATAGATTAACTGCACACTAGAAATAGCCTGAATATAAAGTACAATACTATCAAAATTATGCTGCCTTAAAGATTAAGTTTGTCCATCAGTCTCACAGGCATCTCAGGAATGTGGATCACACTGGTCACTCTAACTAGTGTATGCACATATCTGGAGTTGTAAGTTTGGTACTTTCCTGCAGGAAAGGAATATATTTTATACAGAAACTTATAATTTTGAAGGCACTCAAGTATGCAAGAATTCGATCTTTCTCCATTATTATTAGAAAAGAGATTTCACTCATGAATATTTTTTCTTAGTTAATGCTAAAATAAATCTGAAATATCCTGATGCAGAGCAGACTTGGAACAAATTATTTCCTTTGAGAGATGTAGGGAGAACATTCTTTGGTCAGGCTCAGCCCTATCGTAACCTAGTGTAATGTATCTATTATTAATGTATAGTTTTATTTACTGTAAATAGATAATCTATCTCACAGATTTTTCTCAAGTGTGATCTGGCTGGTATTAAATTAGTGTTATGATCATTATGAACAGCAAAACCAAAAAAATAGAATATTAATCACACTCTGCAGTATGAATTTCCATATGCCTCTCGGACCTCCTTCACCTTTTGGAGGAATTATTTATTTTGATTGTTATGTATTTGAAAAAATTGTTTGAAGAAAATGAAACCAACAGTTATGCACCATATTTGATTTTAAAAGAAAGTTCTGTTTTTTCTTGAGCTTAACTTGGTTTTTGAGTTTAGTTTAAGAAATGCAGTGAGTTTACCTGAAAGACCACTAACAAATGCTTAAACTGTAGTACCACTTTTTCTGAAACGAACTCAGTTTGGACCATATTAAAATTTCCATGGAATTTTTTCCTTATATTCCCTTATAAGAGAAAGAGATTTTCTTTTGTATGTGTGACTGTTTATTGATAACCCAACCCAATATCAAAGTCCAATAGCGCAAACAAGATTATCGTAATAATGGTAAGTTATTCAGCTTGCTAGAGGATGGTTGAATACATATTCACTACAAGGTGAATGACACCACGGTACTATTTAAATATTTTAATTTATCCTATGATAACTGCCCATTCTTCTTTTATACTGGCATGAACTACATTAACAGTGAGCTTCTTTTTCTCTTTATGACAGAATTAACCGTTTATAGTATTAATCGTAACACTCATTTTTGTAGTAAAAACTTACTCATAAAACGGACTTAAGTTTTTATGCCTTTCAAATGTCAGCCTCCTAAATTCTCCTTTTTGCTTCTATCCTACTCCAGTTTCCTTGCCTGCATTCCTTACTTACTGTGATCAAGACAACTGTCTAGCGGCTAAATTAAACAGAGATGTAGCATGGTGTCCCTTCTCTTCTTCACATTCTAAACCCTGCATGGTATGTTTAACAACAACTTGGTTTTGGGCAGCAGTGTGATTTTGAATCAAATTCCCTGATTGTGTCCTCTTTGCACACACTGCTTTGGTCTCAAAGTGAATGCAGTGCATACAAACTAGACTCCTTTCGGGGAAGCTCTTCCTCAGACACAATCCAGCAGTTGGTGGGGGCATTAGAATCTGATGCTGTAGATGTGGGAATGGCCACATCAACACCATGTCCTCGGGCAGAAATTTAAACATCATACAATGCCTCTTGAAACAACAAGAACTCCTGTAACACCTGGAAAGCTTGTTATGCTGTGAAAAGAATGAGGTATCATATACTCCCCCACAAATCACCTATCTGGACTTCTGTAAGGCCTTTGAGATGGTGCCCCACAACATCCTTCTCTCTAAACTGGTGAGAGATGAATTTGATGGATGAATTGTTCAGTGGATGAGATTGCATGGCCATATCCAGACATGGTAGTGGTCAGTGGCTCCATGTCCAGACATAGAGATCAGTGATGAGAGGTGTCCCTCGGGGGTCTGTACTGGGACTGGTGCTGTTTAATATCTTCATCAATGACACAGTGGCATCATGCACGCCCTCAGCCTATTTCCACATGACACCAAGGTGAGAGGTGCAGTTGACACGCCTGGACTGCGTCAAAAGAATTGTGGCCAGCAGGTCAAGGGTGGTGATTTTCTCTCTCTACTCTGGTCAGACCTCACTTGGAGTGCTGCATCCAGCTTTGGAGCCCTCAGCACAAGAAGGACATGGACGTGTTGGAGTGAGTCCAGGGGAGGGTTACAAAAACAACTAGAGGACTGGAACCGCTTTGCTATGAGGGCAGGATGAGAGAGTTGAGGTTATTCAGCCTTGAGAAGAGAAGGCTCCGGGGAGATCTTATAGAGGCCTTTCAATACTTAAAGGGGGCCTATAAGAAAGATGGGACAGACTTATTAGCAGAGCCTATTACGACAGGACAAACGGTTATAATTTTAAACTGAAAGAGGGGAGATTTAGACTAGAATGTCCTTCTTAACGTTGATTATCTCACTCACTGTCCAACATTAGTACCTTATTTTCAGCCTAAGTTTAGCAAGTTCCTTGATCACCCTACTCTGCTAGATCTGTTGTTAGGACCCTTGGGTTTATCTTTCTGGATGCGTTTGTATGCTCTAATCAAGCCATGTTTCAGTTGTTAGTTTTGATCCACTGAACAGATTGAAAACTCATTTAGGAACTCACACTGATATATTTTCTTCTCTAAACTCATGTGATTATTAAGAGACTGGTCTGTAAAATGGCTCTAGCAATAGCTTTACATATTGAAAAAAAGTTCTCTAGGCAAATTGAATACTTTTTGTTGCCATTTTCTGCAATTTTCTGTTGCCATTAGATCTGACAGGATAATTTCACTAATTTATGTTATCGCCACTTGTGATATCAATGTTGTTGAATGTGGTGTTATTTACAAATCAATATCAATTAACTGGAGTATAGATTTTGGTCCTTGAATTCAATAAATCCTTCATTATATCTGCTTTAATATTAAACCTAAACAAATGTATCTCATACATACAAAGTGCAAGTGTAAGGCTCTAATATACTATGGACTAATATGGCTATTTGAGTGATATATTCCCTGAATGATTCAATTTTTACACAGCTTAGAATCACATATTCACTCTTACTTCTTAGATAAGGTAAATGGCTATCAAGATCACTTGTGATACATAGAAATATAATTATTGTTACAGAAGTCTAAACCTGCCCAGAAGCTCTTCTGCATCACATAGAATCAATATTGTAGAGGTAGAGTGCTTAATTCAGTAAACTTGTACATAATGCTAAAGTAAGACAGAAATACAAATATTCAAAAATATATTTCCCATCATACAGTGTGCAAAAACCAGACCTTTGCCTTCCAGTTATTCTGATTTTCTATTTGCTAAAGTTTAAGAAGTTTGCATTACTTCCCAAATACCTTTAAGCAATTTTTTCTTGGCTAATGTGCTTAGGACGTTGCAACACGGTAACTCTGAAATTCTGTTATGTGCATTGTCTATGAGCACTTCTAACAGGAACGGCTTTAGCCAGCTTTAGGTCCAGTTAAAGACCGTGGCCTTTATTTTTTTTCTCATTCATTACAGATATTTACTGTGTAATAGGTTTGAGAAAAAGTTGTAGGGAATGCAGGATGTAGAAGTTCAGTGGCTTCTGCATACTGACTGGTGACGTCCATTATCCATTACTTCTCTTTGTTTTTATTATGCACCTGTTTGAACAGCTTATTGTACTGTACTTTTGTAAGAGTGAAAATATATTTAAGGTTCAGTAATGGGTAAAGAGGAACTTCCTCTGTGTCAGTGGTAGATTAGTCAATAATGATGGTTAATTTATTTTTCTCTCTTTCCTTGTATTTCTTTCCCTTCAGAAGATTGGCAACATGATGGTTAGGTCTCAAAAGGTTTTGCTGTAGCAGATTGATGACTGATCAGTGTTAAAGAGGTATGGGAACCACGTAGGAGGAAGACTTCCTTCAAGAAACTGGGAACTCCTCATTCCTGGTACAGCTAGGAAATGAGGTTTTCCAGTTCGCAGCTACAAGTGATGGACCAGGCTGAGTGGAAATGAATAGTGCTAAGCGAAGTTTTCTGTCTGATTGCACAGGATACAGGAAGAATAAATTAAACTAAGTGAGCTGCCTTACACTGAAACCAGGTATTTCAATGTCATCCAATTAAGGCCTGCGTCAACTACATTTTAACTGTTTTCCTTTTCCTTCTGGGGAGGAAGAATGAATGCTTCTCCAAAAAATCTGTTTAAGTTTTCTGTCTGTGTGTACATCCACCAGTAAGCAAATGCTCAGAATTGTCTCATGCTTATGCTCCAGTTATGATCTATCTCTACGGGACATCTCCTAGATAACAGGATCTATCTTAGTTATTATTTTATTCAGAATGTGTAAACTAGAAATTTTTCTCTTTCTCCCGATAAATTTAAACTAGTAGTCTGTCCATTCCTTTACTCTTGAATCCATCCCAGCTGCAGAGGTAACTGAGTCTAGATCTTCCCTTTCATTGTTAAGTTTGAGAAGAATGACTTGGTGCTTCATTTGAAGAGGGCAGTGTCCTTAGTCCTTATGAGAAATTTGACCTATGAGAATCGTGACCTGTAACTGGGCTGAATGGAAGTGCATGGCCTGAAGGCCCAGGGCAGGAGGGAGTCAGTATACAACCTCTCCTCACTAACTCCTCCTGATCTGGGGTAATATCACTGAGCTGCTTTGTGTACTAATGGTCATGAATTTTATCCAACACTTAACTCTCTCTACGTAATGTATAGGGAGTTTTGGTAGCTGACTCAAGCCTACTTAGGGGGTTTAAAAACTGCTTTCAGTGATGATGAGTGTGTTAACCTAAGCCTTTACCAAGTTGGTCCTAACCTGTTAAGTCCACTGTCATGGCCTTGTCGCCACTGAAATTTTATTCCGTACTATTATCCTACTCAAAATACAACGCTGTCTTTCCAATGGGCACAGAGTCCTTTGGAGCACAAGAAAACAGACCTGTGCAATCAAAGGTCTTTAGAATATCAGATAACGTGTTGTTTAGCACGTGCCCTGTTTTAACAAAGAAACAAACTAGAAAGGGGAACTGGAAAGGACAGAGCTATTGAGTGTCAATTAGGTTTAGGGTTCAATGACAGGATGTAATATAAGTTACTTTGTGTACAAATGCTGCCATTGATTTTCTGTTTAACAGCATTGTCTTCATCCTCCAGCAATTACTGTGCCTGCTGCTAAAATTTTTCCATTTAATGCCATCAATAGATACAGCTTTTCTTCAAAGTTCCACAGTTCTGCATATACATCTGGTTTTCACACAGAAGTATTGTGATCTGTCACCTCACTTCAGATGAACTTTCAAAATTCTTCATATTTAAAGAAATTGAAGGGCTGAAGTCATAAACTGGGAGTGTCACTGGACAGATAAGGTAAGTAGCTAACCTTCAGTACCATGAAAGAGAATCTCCAGTCTCTCAAGAAAATGTTACACTTTATTCCGGTGTTTACACAGACAGTGATTAAAAAAACCTACAAGACATGATTTTTATTTAGACTTTTCAATGATTTTTGCCAGAAAACATCTCTGTTCTTGTTTCCCACACAAATGCAATCTATCTGTTTTAGGTGAAATACTTTGAAGCCCATGGAAAGTTTTACACACCTAAAAAGTATTTGTAATTAAAGTGGGTTTGCTATGTTCAGGCATAAGTATTCCATTATTTAAAAGAATATTCTATGTACAGCTCTACAAATTTCACCTTGTAATGAGGAAATAAGCATGCATTAGATACCGCGTGCTGGAGAACTTTTACGTATGAAGCTCAGAGAAAGACAGACGACTCTAGGACTGATGGAGGTGCGCTAGAGACTGGAATAACCATTCTTGTGAAAATAATACGCTCAAGAAGCCTTATCGTGAAAAAATATTCAAAGTTAGCACTCCCTGCACTCTACAAATTTCAGTCATAAAGTGGTAATTTCATCAAATTTATCTTCCTGCTTTAAAATAGAATTCAATGGCACAACTACAAGAGCTGTTTCTCTTCTTTCTCTTTTTTCTCTTTTTTCTCTTCTCTCTTTTCGTTTTCAATATATGCCATTATTAAACACCAAAACGTTTTATACAGATTTTGTATTTTGAAGCTCTATAAGTTTCAAAAGATCCTCAGTGTGCTCAGTGGTCTTCTGATGCTTCCTGGAAATATTTTAATTATGTACAGTTGTCCTCATGTCATGTAAGCAAGAGAGTCACCAATAACACCCTGTATCCCCGTTGAGCTTTAAAATTGAAACCATGCTTTCAGAACGCTGCCCTAAATTAGCTTTCACACCAGTCAAATTGCACCACACAGGCGACCTCAAGTCTGCTGCCTGAGCAACATCTAATAATGCATACATCATAAAATGCCCATAATTGTCCACAATCGGCTTTTCAGCTAACTCATATCTGAAAAATCAGCAATCTTCATAAAACTTATTTATCTCTGAGCTTTTTTGTAGCATACTAAGCTCAATGAAAATGTCATTATTCTGTTGAGATTAATGTACATAATTAAAAATTATTTTTCACCATTGTTGTGCTGTTCTGAGATGAAATTAAAATTGCATGTATGTGTAGTGTGACAGTTATAGTGGAGTTAGAGCTTAAAAGCTGTAACAAAGGAGTTTCTGAGCAGTTTTTACAGATGTATTCACATCTTCATTTGTCTTTAACCCTCTGTGATTACAAAGCCTCAAACCATTGCTTCCTCTGTGAATATAGGTCTATCCTTGAAGAATTTTCTATCAGATTTTTTGTGTCTGTAGGATTATGTTGAGTCACGGAGTTACAAACCCTTACGCTTCTGTCCTCTTTCC
>NW_010404042.1:23220-36999 GCF_000710305.1 Buceros rhinoceros silvestris | reverse complement strand
TCCCTCTGCCTCTCCCTGTCCATCTCCACCCCCCATCTCTTTCTCCATTCTGTAGGAGGGTTTGTTTCCAGCCACGTGTCTTCAGAGGAATTTCTAACTATGGTGATGAATGACAGCATCTGTCATTCTGTCATTCTCTCTGCCGTGACAGGCTGCCGTGTCTGTAAGAGAAGGATCCATCAGTACCTTCACTCTTGTGACCCTTTCACCTTTTATCTGGTTTCCTTATCCATGTCCCCTTTGCATGCAATATAGTTGTCCAAGCAATTACCTTGGGAGTGTCCTGATTTTCATGTCCAACTCTCAAGAGACGAAGACAGATGAACTCCACTGGAACCCAGGTATTACTTTTGAGGCAGATTCAACCTGTCCTTGTTCCTGTTTTTTTTTGGTCTCCCTCAGTATTGTGAAAGCATGAAAAATATCCTAGTTTCAGGAAAGAAAAATACCTTCTTGATAAATTATTTAAAACAAAAATAGAAAATTATTCACACTTTATTTTTTTATTATTTTATTTCACCCTTGTCTATTAACGTTGCAGTGCTCGTGTTTTATATTCCTACTACCTTTGAGAATTTCATCTGTTGGGAGAATCTATGCCCAGTTTCATTAATAAAAACTCATTTAGGAGTATTTATTTCCAAAGGAATACAAGTGCTGATTTTTTTCAGCAATATTTCTTATTTCTTCAATTTCAATGTCAGCTTGAAAACAAAATGGAGAGAAGGAAAGTGTTACAAACTTAGTATATTTCATATTTGAAAAAGCTGCTCAAAGTTAATGGATACTTGGATATATTCTTGGAATTGTTGGTAGATCCATGATTTCCTTTTCATGACTAAAGTTTCCTTGGAGGGTCTTTATTTTTCTTTGTTTATTTGATGCTATATTACATACTCCTCACTCCATGAAATCTCAACATGAAAACAATTGATTAACTTGCATTCCCTGCATGTTGCATTTGTTATCCAGACAGGAAAGACATAAACCTTGCTGTCAGCAGGTAATGAGAGTCTTGCTTTCTCTCTGCAGATTCCACAGCAGTACTTTAGTCATGTTTTGTATTTTGTACCCTAGCAATTCTTTACATGAGACATCTTTCCTTTCACATTTGTCTTGTCTCCCATTCCTTGCTATCTACGGTGGCTATTGAAATCTTAAATTAATAAGAAAATAGAGCAACAACTCAGAAGCACAATAATGGCTGTAAATGACAAACCGTGCTTTGATGTATTATTTAGAAGTGTAGTGTTCCTGCCATGCAGCTATTCCTTTGAGAGTTGACAATCTATGAGGGTATATGATAATAAGGGGGGTGGAGGGGCTCTGAAAACCTACTGTCTGTGGTGAAGCTTATGTGAGTGTTTTTAAATGCTGAAACGAAAGATCACCAGCATGACTTATAATCATTAGCTCTGCTCCTGCTAATTATAGCTAGTTGGAGAGAGGCAGTTAATTATTGCTTTGTCTATCTGTCAAAAGCCATCAATTTGTGTTTGTTAGCCTTTTCCCAGTCTTTGTCTGAACCAGTGTTTCACCATACTTCAGTTATGTTGTTCTACTGCCATTTCACTCGGATTACAACTATGCAGATAATCTGTTCTGCTCACAAGAAGAATGAGGTTCAACAGTAGTAGCTGGACTAAAAGATACAGAAGCAACCACCTCACTAGAATTAGCGTAAGAAATGAGAGACTGTAGAACATATTACCTGCTTGTCAATAGATTAGTAACTAAAGGGTAAATCTAACTGACTTTGCTGTTGAAGCTGAACTTCTGTATCATGAGAAAGGGTTCAGGTGAATGTAAAGCTGAAAATAAGTGTGGTTTGAATGAAAGCACCATCAAGTGAGTCTTCAATCCACAGACTTCGCCAAGCCAGGCTGGACTCATGAGGAGATTGGGTAAATCTAGATGAAGAAGAGAAGGCTGGTTTCTGATAAGAAAAGGAAGAGTGGAGTTGCAAGACCTGGGCTGTCCTCCAGAAATCTTTTTTATGGTCTTAGGTAGATCATTTAATCTCGGTTAAATCACAGAAGTCAATGAGATGGAGACATAACCTTTAGAATAGAAAGGGAAAAGCTACTATCTGTCTGAAGACAAATGAATCATTGTCTTCATTCTTTGTGTGGGATAATTGTGAATCAGATACTGAAAGATTTTTTGCTGTCTAATAACCCTGTTCAACATTTACATTAATAAATCAGATTAGTTGGTAATTTCAATTACTGCATTTATCGGTACATTACATTAAAATAAAAATGGCCTAGGCCTGTATCCTCCAATTCATCTTACAGCAAGAAAACAAACCAGTTCTTGAGTCCACTGATCAGAAGTTTCAGGAAATTATGACACATCTAATACTTTGATTGGTTACTTAAAAAGCTGATGATACACTCAACTTCTGGTTCTCTGTGTAGAACTAGGTCCTATTTTCTTTCCTGTTTTGTTTAGACAGGAATTGGTGGTCTCCCTGCACAGAAATGCTCTGACCGAGCTTTTGAGTGAATGTATTGGTTGATTTCATACTCTGTATTTCAGATTACTTTCACGTGTGTTTGGTTTCTTTTCAGTAAAAATTGCCTTTGATTTTTTTAATTCAATTTTACAAAGAATAAACACAGAATAGCAAATATCTAAAAAAATGACAAATTGTTACTGCTATATTACCAAAAAGTCTCCAGTAGAATTTAAATCTCGTTTTTCTGGTTGGATTTCGCATGTATTTGCAATATGAGATAGGCAGTGGATACTATGCATAATAAAACATATAATTATTTAGAGAAATGTTTGTCACTGCATTCAGAACCAGATTCTTAATCTCTGCAAAGGTGCTTCACTTGTTTTAACAAATGTTGCAACATATCATACCTGTCTAATTACAGGGTGGGTTTTGTTTGTTTGTTTGTTTTTTAATTAGTAATAAAATACACTTACAAAAACACAAGTTTGATTTTGAGTCAACATATTGTGAAGAATATCCAGATTTTTTGTTTATTTTAAATTTTGGCCCATATCCATTTCTTTCCTGCATTGCATGACTATCTAAACATTGCTAGAATCTTACAGAGTCTCAACAGCCTTTTTTCTTTAACAAGAGACTTGCCATCCACAACCTAAAAAGCCAAGTCTGCTGATGCTTCTGAAGGAGGGGTTGTGGTGTAGACATGATGACTGCAAGTCGAGGGAGGAAGTGACCTGTAAGAGCATCAGCTCAAGCAAAAAAAGCCAGATACTGTAGGTTTCTCATTGACATCTCCCTTTTCACTCATCCACCTACTTCATCTCCTGTAGCAGGAACAACCCACTCTCCCTTCCAAGGGCAGCCACAATTTATTTTGCGTATACTGATGGGAATTTTGGAGCTGGCTTTTCAAGATGGAAGAGTAATACTGAGCAGGTTATGGAAATTTTTAGTTTGTTGCAAACTGCAACCAGTGCCTTTTCTGGATATTAAAGGCCTGTTAAGGTGAAATAGCCAGTAAAAGAGACCTCAGATTTTGTCTATGGGCACAATACTTATGTGAAACATAAAGACATGAAAATTTCCATTTTGGTGCAGTCTTAACTCTTCAGCATTGACTAAGATTGAACTAAGACTGATCTAGTTCTTTGAACAGGTTGCAAACTGCAACCAGTGCCTTTTCTGGATATTAAAGGCCTGTTAAGGTGAAATAGCCAGTAAAAGAGACCTCAGATTTTGTCTATGGGCACAATACTTATGTGAAACATAAAGACATGAAAATTTCCATTTTGGTGCAGTCTTAACTCTTCAGCATTGACTAAGATTGAACTAAGACTGATCTAGTTCTTTGAACAGACTGAAGAAAATTATACAGTTTTAATTTTTTCCCCCCCTGTGTTCTCCTGAATTTAAAATTGAGTTATATTTCTCTAGATTAAGCAATATATTGAAATATCCCACTAGGAATTACTTTTTTTTTTGTTGTTGTTGTAATGACAGAATTATTTATTCATGGGAATAAAAATCTCCCATGGAAACTTCTTATTCATATGTGGATATGATTTTCCACACTGAAGCTCTCTGCTTGAAGAATGTAGAATAGTTTTAATCTTATAAAATGTTTTAAAGGGGAAAAAATTCATGAGTTTACTCTCACACTAAGTTTTTGCTGCCTTTTTTTTTTTTTTCTCTTTACGATGCAAGCAGTCTCCAGCACTAAGGAAAACTTTTAATTGCTATTTGGGGATTACTCATTTTAAGTAAGATATTAACACTTGTCATATAATTAATTTACTCATTTTGCTTTGTGAGCACTCCTCACAGTGTGCTGTCTGTAATGAGTTGAAGGTACACCCAGGAGAAAACTATCACCAGTTTTCTGAAGTGTTTGTAAAACGTGAGCAGTAGCGTGCTGAGGCCAATTTCTTGTCTCTTTTGCAGCTCCCTGGCAGAATTCTGCAAGGAATTTCAAAGGTCAGATTTTGATGCTGCTGCATCAGAAAAGAACAACCTTTCTTTTTTTTTTCTTTCTTCCCTTTCCAGGCCAACCGTATTAATATATTTGGAGCTTCCTTAGAAGGAAAGCATTCAGGGCTGTCCTGCTGACAGCAGAATTAATTCTTTGCATTTGAGAAGGTATTAGGAACTCAGCAAACTCAAATTCTACAGATTTAGGAAGGTCGAGAGCATGGGACCTGTTTGCACTTTGTGTTTTACTTATTGTTGTATTTTTAAACTGTACTAAGACCTTGTTATTTGGAAATTAGCAAATACAACTCTGTTGTGTTTTATGGATGGATGCTTAATGGTAGCAGAGAAGACTGTTTCACCACCTTGTCCTTTATCAGTGAGTAATTATTTAAAGGAGTCAAAGCAATCTGTAAATAGATAAATATTCCCTGTAGCAGTGGTGAAGATCAGTGTAGTTTTATCCCAAACAATAGCCTTTATTGGATTTAACCACCAGACTGGGGATCACTGCCTAGCACCATGGTCTTGGCAGAACTCCTTACACTGTACGCCACAAGTCACCTCTCCATTTAGTAAGTATTTACCGCACATATATGCCCATACCAAATAAGCTGTCTCGGTATGATAATTTCCTGGTAGCTTTATGTCAGCATGTATGAATAAGTGTAATGCCTGTTGCACACAAGTATTTATGAAAACTTCTGCTAAGATCTTGCAGAACTGTTATAACATCATTGGCTTGATTTAGTTTTGTGGTGCAAGAGCGTATGCTGCTATAACCACTTCCAATGTTTTTCAGCTAGTGAAAAACTATAGAAACTAATGGGGACATCTGGATAATTGCAACAAGACCATCTATAATACAGCTGACGTCCAATCCAATTTTGCAATAAAGGTCAAGCTGAGTGATCAGTTTGCAGTCGGGTGCAAATCTGCTGCGTATCAACTCTCACCATGTTTGGGGAAGCACTTATGATAGTTCCATGAGCTGTAATTTTATGGAATATTTGTTGAAATTTGTTTTCTGAGTAAGTGGAAATCTATTTGTTCAGAAAACAAGAAGAATTGAACTGTACCAAATAGACTCTTAAAGGTGCCTTCTAATCAAATGATTCTGTGATTCTGTGACTCTACTGCTGTTAAAATTTGTGTATTTTAAGGGTTTTATTCTGACTAGAATACAAAAAAACCCTAATTTACTTTCAAAATTATTCCAAATATAAAATATTATCAATAGATGAAAAAAAATTATTTGGTTGCAAAATAATGCATTGGCTGATTTTTATTCCAACTCTGTGTTCTGTTTACATGGATCAAAGAGATTATGCAAGAGGGCTATTTTTTCCGCCAACCCATTCAGATTGCAGTCATGAAAAACTTAGTGTTTTATGTGATTCTTCATGCAATATCTAACAAAACCCTGCTTCCACCCAAGTATCAAACAGCTACTGAAGCAACTTAAAATAAGCGTTGTTGTGAGGTTGAAGTTTCCGAAAAAGCACCTTGTTGTTATAATTGTTTATCTGGGTTATTTCCATTGTGGTTGGTTCATGATCAGCATCATAAACACTGAAGCTACATCCCAGAAGTACAGAATGGCGTCATCTTGCAGCCTACATCCTTCCCTCTTTCAAATTTTGGCCCTCACATACTTGGTCAGAGTTCACGACGGTGTGCCTGAAGGATGTTGATCGTCGTCCTGAGCAGCCATGTGGAGTAGCTACACATTGTGCAGAGTGAGAAGTGAGTAGGAAGGTGGCTTTTTGAGGAAATATAGCAAAAGGTTTTAGCCATTCTGGTTCATTTCACCCTACGTAACTCTGATCAATGCGAATGCTTAGGCAAACAGTATCAGGGAACAGATCCAGCTGAAAGTTAATCTCTTGGTAACTTTCTGACTGGTTTGATTTTTCTTATCTGATAGTCTGTTTGCACTGCTACATGGTGCTTGGGCCAATTGGCAATGTCAGAGCAGAAACAAGTGGCCACGGTATTTTGGGAGCAGGTGGCCGTTATAGGACCTAGATTAAAACCTGCTGATACTGACTGAATCATGACGTCTTTGGCTGTCAGCAAAGTCTTAACGTTCACTATCTTTTGTCTATGCAGGGCAGTTACCCCACTGCTTATTTTTAGGTAGCTGCTAAACCCTAATTTTAAGCCAAAGAAAGACTTTGGGTTTTCTATTTATTTAGCTAGTCATTCGATTTTCCCTGAAGTAGCAAGGGAGTGAGGGTGAGTTATGATGTGGGTGTTGGCAAAAATAGGTTTTTCTAGGGTTGGATGCAGGAAGAATCTGCATCAGAAGAAACCCTGAATAACCAAGGTATGTCCCTACATGAACTAAACTACTCTTTAAGCTGTCTGAGCAATGCAGAGTTAACGGGAATTATTAGGTCCCATTGTCTGCCCCCAAGCTTTCCCATGCCTCTTTTCACTTACTGCTCTTCCTGTCCTCGCCTACTCTTGGATTGGTGATTTTGTCACTTTTCCTGTGATGCGTATTAGACCCTAAAACTCATGAATTGTGAAGACCATTATCTACTTTTTGCCTTGTGACTTGTTTCTAGTGGTCAGAGGTAGTACGGAGAGGTTAGTTAGGTAAGAGCATTTATAGCCAGGACTAAAGAGAACGGGGACAGGATTCCCTCTTTTGGGGACCGTTGAACTATTAGGGCAGCTCACTGAATCTGTTGAAAACATATCAAGGGGTTAGAATATTCTTTGTACAAAACACACCAATACAAACCAACACAAGCACGCCACAGCAAGCAATCACACTTCTGACCTTAGGTGAGAGAGAATGCTGTGCACCATAGTTTGGTGTAAGCATTTGAGGAGAACAAGGCATGCTGGGCCTAGAGTTTAAACCACAGATTTTGAGTTGGGTTGCACACAGTAGGAAGCGTATCCTCAAAGGCTTTGCTTGCAGTCATGTGTGTGAGTAACTGCATGAGCAGCAATGCTCTGTTTTGTGAGACAAACAGCAGCATTTCTGGACACCCAGCAATGAATGATACCTGGTATTTACAATAGCACTCCACTGCTGCGGAAAAGCCATAAAATGTATCCTTTATGAATATCTAACTGTATCACTGAATCAACCAATAAATCCTGTATTGGTACAATCTTCTGTATCTTGAAAGGATTTCCAAACTCAGACCAGCATTGAAAATTAATCCCTGTACTCAGAGGCTATGCAAGAAAAAACATAGTTGTCTTGGTTCCAAGATACTTGTGTACTGTCCATCTAACGATCTGAATTACTTTAGTTCCAGTGAAGTGGAGAGGAAGTGAAGTACCACGGCCTGTGCCACTCTTTGAGTTTCATTTTACATCACAATTCCTAAATTAAAGCAAAAACTCCTGCCTCAACTATAATGAAAGGAAAAAATATATGTAATTTAATGCTACATTCTAAAGGTCCTATTCTCTAGGAAGATAATAATTTTGGTGGAATTTTCTATCAGGTCAATGAGAGTAAAATGCTTAATTTCTTCATTGATGTCAATATCCTCATTTGGCTGACCTACCATTTCGAGAATTTTTGCTCCAGATTCTACATCTTCACCACAGGTGTATTTGCTGGATCCGCTGCTGTGCTTGAAGCAGATGCATGTTTCTGCTGGCATCAATAGATCAGGCAAACGTAGAACGTGGTTTGTCCAAGAAAATCATCCCTTCTTATTACCTCCAGCTTCTCTCCATTTTTCATTCTTTGAAACTTTACTGTGCTTATTTATTTTCTAACTGTAAAAATATCCAACACTGAGATTTTCTATATGTCAAGTATTTTCTTAGCTCTATTAGTTATCAACATTTTTTATAAATATTCTTTTTATTCTTATCTCTCCCTCATGCGGGAAAGTAAGAGAAGGGACCTGGAAGAATGTCTTTGGATGTCTAGACTCTGTAATGCCATCTGAGTTAGTATCAAATGCCATTTATCACAGAAGGAGAGAAATAGCAGCTTCTGGGTGATTCATATGACCTACTTAAATATCCATCTTCAGATGAGGTGAAGTGCAGTGTTTCTGAGAGCTGTAATCTGGGAAGGAAAAAAAATAAGTATTTAGAAACGGATTCTTGTGTCACCCAGGTAGAATATAAGGGAGATGATAGAATAATTTTTCTTGAAAGTTACATTTTCATTTATGTCTATAAGTAAGTAGTCAGTGTGAGAGTCACAGCGAAGCCTTTACAGGGAAAGAAAGAAAGGAACAAAAATCGTTATTAGGGATGCAAAAATGATTTTATCTCATGCCAGCCACTAATAAATATTTTTGATTGATGCTTGTGTTAATAGACCCACTGTTAATTTTCTCCTTTTCTAAATGCTTTTGCCCAGAGTTTTTATCTCACTTGGAATAGCTAGATTTTTGTACAAGTCCATTCATTGAGAAGTCAGTTGCCTAAAGAGGGAAGGATTGGCACTGTGGTGCTCTGATCTTAAATGTTTTCCTGAAGATCTAAACTATTTTGGCTTTAGGTCTTGTTATCCTTACATTCCACATGGTAAAATCAATCATTGCATTTTTAATGGCCGATCCATGTCTGTGAAGAGATCCTTCTCGTTCCAAAATAAGCAGGAGCTAGCTGCATCAGAGAAACCTGACTGGATTTGAGCAAAACATTTAATAGTGGAAAATATCTCAATAAAGAAACTGTAAAACGAGCTGAAAGAACTATGTTCTCTTTCATGATTATCCAGAGAACATTATGAGCAATTTATCTGTAAAACAAATACAAGGAAAATGTTTGATGTGTATCTCAGAATCACAGAATCATCTGGTTGGAAGAGACCTTTAAGATTATTGAGCCCAATCATTCACCCTGCACTGCCAGGATCCCTAAACCATGTCCCTCAGCACCACATCCACACGGCTTTTGAACACTTCCAGGGATGGGGACTCAAACACCTCCCTGGGCAGCCTGTTCCAATGCTTCACAAACCCTCTCTGTAAAGAAATCTTTCCTAATATCAAATCTTTGCACACCTCCAGGGATGGGCCAAAAACCCCCCCCCTGGCCAGCCTGTTCCAATGCTTCACAAACCCTCTCTGTAAAGAAATCTTTCCTAATATCAAATCTCTGATGCAACTTGAGGCCATTCCCTCTCATCCTATCACTTGTTACATGGGAGAAGAGACCAACCCCTCCTCAGTACAACGTCCTTTCAGGTAGTTGTAGAGAGCAATAAGGACTCCCCTCAGCCTCCTTTTCTCCAGGCTAAACAACCCCAGTTGCCTCAGCCACTCCTCACAAGACTTCTTCTCTAGACCCTTCACCAGCACCGTTGCCCTTCTCTGAACATGCTCCAGCACCTCAACATCCTTCTTGAAGTGAGGGGCCCAAAACTGGACACAGTACTCAAGATGTGGCCTCACCAGTGCCGAGTACAGGAGGACAATCACTTCCCTGCTCTTGCTGGCCGCACTATTTCTGCTATGGGCCAGGATGCTGTTGGCTTTCTTGGCCACCTGGGCACACTGCTGGCTCATACCATATTCTTTAAGTGGGCATGTGAACAGGAGGGAAAGAATGCAAAATACAACAGCAAAAAAAATCTTCATGGATTAGGATTATGTTAAAATACGTCATTTTAACTGACTATATTCAAAATCTCTTAGCTTTCAAAGGAGCCATGTTTTCCTCAAGCAAGGAAAAAGCAGACTCTTGGCCGTGTCAACATTTCTGAGGAGAGGTGGATTCATATATTCAAAGGGAAAAGTGAATATCACAGATGCCTCAGTACTGAGCAGCCTTTCTCATTTCCGCATTTTATAGTATTCATCACTAGCCATCCCTGCTTCTGCTTTACTCATCATAGTTTAAGACAAGAAAACAAACATTAAAAAATTTCTGAAGGACTAACGTAGCCCGCAGTTTGAAAGCATGATGATGTGCAAAGCAGATACAGGCCTCTTACGAGATATACAGCAGTTACAGTTCTGTTAGGGTATCAAGTAGCAAAAATCAAATTATTTTTTACTGTATGCAGGTAGATAAGTAGAAATAATACAAAAATTACAGGTGGTAAAGTGGAGAGAAGCTGTGTCCAAATTAACTTTGCATTCCACGTCATGGGCAATTTTTTTTCCCCTTACAGTGTATTTTCAGATGTATTTCCCATTCTTTGCCTGTGAATGACCTGATTATTGAAACTGCTATTATTTTATTTTGGGATAACATTTAATATTACAGTTATCTGGTTTTTACAGAGCACTTTAAATCCTTTTCTTTATTTAATTTCTTTTCATTATCCTTATTTTATTATACTTTCCTCTTCTTAAATTAAAAAAAAAGTTTTTATACAGGTTTAATATATATTCTTTGATGATTTCTTAAAATCTTACAAGCATTTATTTTTTTGTTATAGGAGAGAAAACCAGTAATGGAGTAAAAGTAAATATTTTGTCTTGTGGCAGATAGGGAGTCACTGTCACAGGAGGCATTAGAGAATTCTTTGCAACGACTAAGTTATTTTTGCCATTTTTTTAGATATTCCTGAAAATACATAAACTGCTGCTCAAATTAATTGAATATTTGAAGCTGTTTGCTGAATAATCCTTGTGAATAAATGTAGCTTATTCATACCACATTGTTGTAAATACTTAGTAGTCGAAATTTGAATTTCAAGCTTTCGATAGGCTATTGCACCAGGTGCACTGCCTGCTGAATTCAGTAGGAACCATTTCACTGGCATTTGTGGGCTTTGGAGTGTGGGTAAGTTGCCTGACTTATTCCTTCTTTTAGCTAAAGCGAGATATCAGTGTCATGTTTCTGATACCTTTGCCTCGTTTATCAGGTTACACATAACTTACTCAAAGTTCTGGCATGTTTGCTTTACTGGGGAAAACATTGCTGTTAATACTCTTAATTCCATGTCTTTGTTGCTGAAGTTTGAGTACATAATGAGGTAGGTTTGCTTTAAATTAATATTCATAAATACCTATTTGTGGGTTTGTGTATGTATTTTTTACTTACCTAGCCATACTTGTAAAGATCAGAGATTCACATGTGCTATGAGGATACCACTGAGAATTCAATTGGAGTTGGTTTGCTATTTTTTTGTGAATCTGGTGCTGCTATTGCAGCTCATCACCACCTAGGGATGTTGCTGTATTTAATGGGATAAATTGACTAAAATGTTAATAAACCTCTGCAGAGAAATTCATCTATCAGCTGAATTTACCTTTCTAAAATGCCCTTTGTGAAAACACCTGGGGGCATACCACACAATTAATAAAAACCATAGGCACCAATAAAACTTTAAAATGCTTAATTCTACAGAACAGTTTTTTAAATGAAGTCTTAAACATGGACCGGCCTCTGTTCCAAAGTGCATTAATAAATCGGGCTACAGTGCCAAAGTCTGGAAAGGTACAGCCTCGAAGAAAATATTTTGCACCTCTTTATAAGCATATTTATAAACTACATTTTGATGAATCAATGGAATATGGAAAATTAAGATCCCTAAACCACTGTTTAAGAGCTTAAAAGCTTTAATTAGGAGAAGCATGTCCCAACTGCAATTTAAACAGAGTTGCAGAACTGTTTGAGGCACAACATGGGTCTTCACAGCTGAATTGCACACCAACAAGAATTAGCTTGAGAAACCAGGAACAGAAAATTGCAGCATATGAGTTAAGGCAAGAAAAAATAGACCCCCCCTGAACACTACGAGTTTGTATCTCTATAGCTGCCCTCAGGAGCCCAGATCTCAAGTGCTCCATTTCAGAGGTGGTAACAAGGCACCTTGATTACATGACTGCTATGAACTTCTAAAAAAATCTCAGAACTGCTCCAGCTTCAAGGTTAAAGAATCCTGAAGGACAAAGAAAACTTCCATTGAGATAAGGGCTAGAAATATCTGACAGCATTTCTTTGTTATGTCTTTAGTGAGCTTCTGAGGTGGAGGCCAGGTCACTCAGCTACAACTTAAAATTTTTCCTGATTTTGACCCCCAAAAACCTCAGAAAGAATAGTTTGTTAGTATGTTGTAGAAAACGAATGTAATGACAGTGCTGCAAGTAAACCTTCTCTGGCTGGTGGAGACCCTTCCAGTTTCACCACTAGTGCTGTGAATAACGGTGTTGTCTTCTGAGGTCCCGGAGCAGTACTCAGAAACAAGTGGTGACCCCAGCTCTTCTATACGAAGGTAGACAGAGATTGCTTTCCCCAAAGCACTGTGGCTTGGTTTCATCCAAAAATGCAATTCTACTGTATGGAAAATTATTGTATAACCATGGCATTTGATTACATAAAATATCCACAAGGATGATAGAAATGAGTGAAAGACTTTTATAAAGGAAAATAAATAAGGCTATTCTGAATGACAATAAAAGCTGAAAAACGACCAAAACCCAGAGTTTATTTTCACATTTGCAAACAAACAAGGAAATTAAGATCTGACAACACAGCAGTATATTGGATTTGAAATATACAAGCAGAATCAAACCTAATAAGCAAAATAAATCCAAGGAGTGGAATATTCATAGCCACTGAGTTGGCAGGGATCAATGTGATCCACCTGCCCCCTGTCAATACACGTGAACAGAGGAGCACCTTAAATGTGTTCAAATGAAACATGAAACACAAAAATGTATCTAAATAGCTAATTGTTATGTCAAAAACATTCAAAAAACACAGCTTGAGGGGAAGAATGCTTTTACGTCACCTGGGGGAGAGAGAGGAAGACGTTCATCGTGGTTTTATTTTACTGTGCCTGTTTTTCCTTCTAAGCAAATGGTAAGGTTTTGAGGAATTATTTCAGTAGATGGCTTTAAACGCAGAGGTTCAGCTTGCTAGTTACAGCCATAACAGCAGAAGCTCCCTTTTCTGAAAGGATTTCTGCCCTGGTTCTGGGACGGGAGAATGCAGGCCAGGAGCTGATCTAAGCTCTGCAGCTGGCTAAAGGCATCGTCACCACACAGAGGATTTTTGGGTAGGCAGTTGTGACAGTCACAGCCCATTGTGACCCCTGCCCCATCTCCTCATTGGAGTGGACAGTTAGCAGCACAAAACGTAATTCAAGTTGTGTATTTTTAAATGTTTTTTTTAGTAATATTAATTAAACGAATAAAAATATGGGAATGGAAGAAAACTGACCCAACACAACACATTTCTCTATTACTAGCTTTCTGCTTTTGCTTTTAAATCTTACAGGAGACAATTTTTAAACTGAAGGCTTACATAAGAGTCCTTCGGGCTCAGACCAGTGAGTTATTTCTATTTCTGGTCTGGCAGAACAACGAACACCTCTGCAGCTCCCTGTAATGCCCACGTGCCTTCTGTGGCATCTCCGTGTCATTGTCAGTCTCAGGAAGAACATAAGGTCCTTT